>NC_061832.1:5535938-5540938 GCF_019202785.1 Penaeus chinensis
ATTATTTTTTTTTTTTTAGGTGTGTGGATATACTGGTTTTCATACTTGTCTTGGGGGGGAGGCAGGGATGTACCAATAAAAGTAAACAGAGGCTGTTAAGTATATGCATAAAATTTGTATTTTAAGAAACTTTTTAGCTGTTAATATACTATTCTAGAGAAGAAAGTAAGTGTATATTTATGTATGTATGTATGTGTGTGTGTGCGTGTCTATATATATATATATATATATATATATATATATATATATGTGTGTGTGTGTATATATATATATATATATAAATATAAAATACACATACATACATACATACGTACGTCCGTCCGTGCGTGCGTGCGTGCGTGCGTGTGAGTGTGTGAGTGTGTGAGTGAGTGAGTGAGTGAGTGAGTGAGTGAGTGTGTGTGTGAGTGTGTGTGAGTGTGTGTGAGTGTGAGTGAGTGTGAGTGAGTGTGTGAGTGTGAGTGTGAGTGTGAGTGTGAGTGAGTGTGAGTGAGTGTGAGTGTGAGTGAGTGTGAGTGTGAGTGAGTGTGAGTGTGAGTGAGTGTGAGTGTGAGTGTGAGTGAGTGTGAGTGTGAGTGAGTGTGAGTGTGAGTGAGTGTGAGTGAGTGTGAGTGTGAGTGAGTGTGAGTGTGAGTGAGTGTGAGTGTGAGTGAGTGTGAGTGAGTGTGAGTGAGTGAGTGTGAGTGAGTGTGAGTGAGTGAGTGAGTGTGAGTGTGAGTGAGTGAGTGAGTGTGAGTGTGAGTGAGTGTGAGTGTGAGTGAGTGTGAGTGAGTGAGTGAGTGTGAGTGAGTGTGAGTGAGTGTGAGTGAGTGTGAGTGTGAGTGAGTGTGATTGAGTGTGAGTGTGAGTGAGTGTGAGTGAGTGTGAGTGTGAGTGAGTGTGAGTGTGAGTGAGTGTGAGTGTGAGTGAGTGTGAGTGAGTGTGAGTGAGTGTGAGTGAGTGTGAGTGTGAGTGAGTGTGAGTGAGTGTGAGTGAGTGTGAGTGAGTGTGAGTGAGTGTGAGTGAGTGTGAGTGAGTGTGAGTGTGAGTGAGTGTGAGTGAGAGTGAGTGTGAGTGAGTGTGAGTGAGTGTGAGTGAGTGTGAGTGTGAGTGTGTGTGAGTGTGAGTGTGAGTGTGAGTGAGTGTGAGTGAGTGAGAGTGAGTGTGAGTGTGAGTGAGAGTGAGTGAGAGTGAGTGTGAGTGAGTGTGAGTGAGTGTGTGAGTCATACCTTTCAGTAAAGAAGAACAATCATCTGTTGAACTCCATTTGTTTTAATGATTAACATCCTAATGACAAATACAAATCAACTATAGATAATTGAGAAAAAAAAAATCAATCAGGGGCCATTTTTGCGTCTTTTGTGGGAAATGATACTAAAATATGAAGCGGAGAAAAGGGCAAACATATGAGAAGACTAGTAGCAGCAGCAGCAATGAAGAATAATAAGTGTATCGTAAATATGACTTGCATAATGTGACGGTCATGTATTACTTTGAGTTTGTTTCAAGTCGTCATGATTTAGTCTGAAAAATGAACTAAATATTTTCCCAACTTCATTATTCATGTCATTAGCGCGTCAAAAATCAATAATTAATGTAGCAATAATTATTACTATAGTTGCGAGATCATTATTCTTTGTCCTGATGAAGTCGTGATAAATTTCAATTACAAAGTTTTCTTAAGTCCTCGTTAAACAGAAGTAGCAGAATGATAGAAAATCGTTCTCAAGGGTAAACTATTGCAAACTAAATATTTTGGTATTTGCCGTATAGTTTTGTCTCGATACTGCCTTGTATATTATTACCACAATCGGAAATATCGTTTGATTATTACCGAGAGTATGTATATTTTTCTCTAAGTTATGTGCACGTTGAACTCTCGTGCAGTGTGGGAGTGCCTATTATATGGCTTGTGCTATACGTATGGCAGGATATATATGAGCAAAAAGTTAATTTGATGTCTTCGGTTCAAATGCAATATCCAGTTTACAACGTTCACTATTTGCGGTAAAGTTATAAGCAGAGTTAACACTGTCGTCAATTTGAAGTGATGAAGTCATAAAAAATGTGTTTTAGGATAAACTCTTACAGATTGATTTACTTCTTTATATTTTTATCCGACCAAAGACATAGATATAGCATAATGTTTTACTGAAAAAAAAAATCCTTGTCAAGATAGCAATTCGCTTTTTTAGGTGTAACTTGGAGAGGAGGAGAGAAGTCTTTAAGGCCTCGCCCGAAAAAAAAGTTTAGTGTTCCCCTTACTACTACAAAAAGGTTCGATAGTAGTCTATTTTCATTCTTTTTTTTTTTTTTTTTTTTTTTTTTTTACATGTTTGTATATGAATATTGTTTCAAACTAATGATAAATATTTTTCGGTGGAAATGTTAGGTTTCGTTGTAATTTATTTTATTTATGAAAACCCGATCGGTCGGGTTACTGAATAAAGTTCGACGGAAAGATATAAACTTGTAAATTGTTATGGAGTCTACCACTTCATACCATCTCCACAATCCTACAGCAAACTAACCATTATTTCCTAAGTTCTCTCCCTTTAGCTTTTGTTTTTTTTCGTTTATATTAAACAGACCTCTCCACCTGTATTCGATAGCCATGTATAGACCCGTAAATATGCATGCACGCACGTTTGTATTTGTTGCTTGCCTTGCTTGTTCAGTGTATGAAAATATTACTGTTGTTCTTGTTTGCATTCTGTTATCCATAAGTTTATCTATATTTAGTCACTTACTATTCGTTTTTTTAGATATGTACTATGCGTTACTTCAGTTTGTATGTGTATAAATGCAGCCTTTAATACCAGTATTCTTTGCAAAAGTGGCGACGTCATTATGCAAATTCCAGTGTGAGAAGGCACCCATACAAAATGTATTTGCGTTCAACACTTTGCTTCAGCTTCACAAATGTCCCCGTGAGCCAGAGTTTGCTCACAGGCTCAGGGACCCCGAGTACCTAGAGTACCTGCCCTGGTGTTCGATTTTTTCCGTTGCAGCGAGTGATTATCAGCCAACTATTCCTGGAACCTGTAGGATCGAGACTATGCGTCATTTAACGTCTGCCATCCTTGCATATTTAATAGGATTTGTCTGTTTCAAGATATACGTAAACCAGAACAGTCATACCACCTCCAATATACCCCTTGTTATTAGTAGCATGATTGATGGCATGGTGGTTTGTGGCAGTGTCTAGTTTGTCTTTTGGCTGCTGAATGCATTCATGTGCCTTTTTATGAATCTTTTTAAACTGAGGCAACGCGTTCGCTAGTGCAATTTATGGAGAAGAGGAAACCAGAGGAAACAAAAGCGTTTGTCACAAAATAGTAGTTTTCAAACAATAAGGGCTTACGTCTTTATCAGGGGCGTCATTTGGGGGGGGACTGGGGGGAATTGCTCTGATTGCCCCCCTCAAGGTCTGGCTAGCCCCCTCCCCCACCCTCAATTTTTTTCCCCAAAATTACACCTTTATATTTCTGGTCGTAGCTGAAGAATGCTCCTACATTAGATAATTTCCCAGGGAAGGACGCGCTTTGCTCGCCATCCCTGCCCCCCCCCCCCCCCCGGCCCCTGGTCTTTACCTTTGGAAAAGAAAGGAGTTGGTGTGAGGCTGGGAAGTACCAAGGGAAGAAAGGGGGTGGTATTCAACACAGGGTCGTCCAGTGTTGCCATCGAAAAAAATTCAATCACGCTAGATTCACCCGAAAAAGTCGGTAGATCAGGACCCAAAATCGCTAGAATTTTAGTACTTCATTTATTCCCCCAAAATGACTAAAAAGGCATGCTCACTAACGCGTTTTTTAAGCAGACCAGGCAAATTATATTTCACTATTTCAATTATATAACTATTACATATTCCGCATAGGTCCTGGTCCTGTGTATTTTCTCCAGTCATGCTTATGACATTGGGTGGTATTGCGTAATTGAAGCTCGATTTTTCGTTTCTCAATCCTGCACATACTGCTACAGGTCAATTGGGCATTTTAGTTTCCATTCTGTTTCGAAGTTTACTTTTCACACTATTTAACTGCCTAGTATGTTTACTGCTCAGCCTCCGCAGTTTGAGTGTACTGAAATAAGTACGGACATCGGAAATGCTCCCAGCTCTTTGAATGAGTTACAATCAGATGCATCTCTGGCTGCCGACTTCAGTCATGGTAACTTCATTCCATTTTACCAATGTCAAGTTCTTCTTTCAGTGATGTCAGCATCACATGGGGGACTTTCAACAATTCCAGCAAGGGTCAATGGCTCTTTTATGCAATTGAGTGCATTGTAGGTAGAAAGCAGTGGGACTTTCTGAAGAATCTTTTCGTTGTTGGGCAACCTTCGTCACCTTTCTTGCACTACAGGGGTCATAAACTGTACGCACCTACTCTTCAATGCATTTTGTTGATAATATGAAATCCTTTTTAAGCATATTTAGTTCCCTTTCGAACAGATACCTCAACTATTGTTTGGGATCAAGGTAATACCCTATGTTACCCTTGAGAGGATCAACGTTTGATATTGTTAGAACAGTTTTCTGAATTAGTGACCTAATAAACAGTGTAAGGTTTCCATCCAATTTTGTTGCATCAGTCTCATTAGATTCAAAGGATTTAGGACTAGACATTTTTCCTCAAGTGCAAGTGGCCGGGGAGGAAGGTAAACTGAAGCGAGCTGCGACTCCCGCCGCTCACATTTGGTTTTAGAACAAGAGTTCATGTCATAGGAACCAAGTCCATCATATCCGTGAAATAAAATCGCTAGATTTCCCGCAAGCCGCTAGCTGGATAATCTGAATGCTAAACCGGAGTCGATAATCGCTAGATCTGGCGGGAAAATAGCTAGAATGGCAACACTGGGGGCGTCTTATTAGGGTATCCCCCAAAGCTTTTCAAGGTCTCCACGTAAAACAGTATTTTTTCTCTTTTGTCTATCACTTTATAGAGAATTACAATGGAATTATACCCTGTTAAATCAATCATAGCTTTGCATGTTTTCAATTGCTTTATGGTCATATCATGCCC
>NC_061832.1:5545938-5548438 GCF_019202785.1 Penaeus chinensis
CTCTCTCTCTCTCTCTCTCTCTCTCTCTCTCTCTCTCTCTCTCTCTCTCTCTCTCTCTCTCTCTCTCTCAATAACTTTTACTGTCTCTCTCTCACTCATGAGGAAACATAATACTTGCATTACGTTGCCTTACATGGTAGGCTATCCATTTGTTTACCAAATATGTCCTAAGATCATAATGTATTTCATAAATCATAAACGTGTTCATCTTTTGTTTTCAAGTTGGGAGTTCATCCGATCAGTGTCAATATATTTTCAATTTACATCAGTGAAGAGTACGTATTTGCTAATACAGTGAATTGGTTATTTCCAATAT
The DNA here is from genome assembly GCF_019202785.1 of Penaeus chinensis. Classification (NCBI taxonomy): domain Eukaryota; kingdom Metazoa; phylum Arthropoda; class Malacostraca; order Decapoda; family Penaeidae; genus Penaeus; species Penaeus chinensis. Next base: position 5,546,255 of record NC_061832.1, read on the forward strand.
AGTTTGGGCCATGACTCCAGAAGATATTTATTTATTTATTGAACATTTTCTGTCGCGTCAACATCCAAGGTCGTCAGCGGCGTATTCGAAATATAGTGATAGCGTGAGGTTTGGGGCAAAACCCCCAGGTAAGAAAGTTCTATATGACATTAAAGGTCATATGGCGATATGGTAAAGTAGAGTAACGAAATGAGTTAATGATTAGGATAAAGTTACCATTGAACAGTACTAGAGGATTAATATGGTAGTGAAAGGGTATAGTATAAGGTTAAGGTTGTTAGAAGGGGAAGGAGTTAATGAAGTAAGGAGCATTATGATAAAGTATTGTGGCGAAAAAGGCAAAAATGAGTTTAACGATTAGGGTAAGTGGACAGAACAAGAGGATGAAGAAAAAGAAAAAGGAAAAGGAGGAGAAGAAAGGACATGCAATTAGTTGAGGCGAAGGCTGAGGACCAAGGCAGGGGTAATCCCCCACTTTGGGCCTCAGTCCCCGTCTCCTAACCCCCCCCCCCCCCACGACAGCAACAAGCAAGATATTGGGGGGGGGGGCTTCTGAAGATAGTTACTATTTATTATGCTAGTGTGAATGAGGAAACTACTACAGGTGCTTAACAAATTGCAAAAGAAATTTCAGAAAGCATATATAGCCGATTTAATGGGTGAAATAGATTGATTTAGATTAATCTTGTAATGGGGTTCATAATCCCCTACTTTGTCTTTAAGACAAATTTCCCGAAATGCACAAAAAAATGTCAGTCCTATCCAAATAATATAGAATAGTTGTTATAGTCTAAACTGCAATTTACAGTTTGAGGCTTTTGAATTACTTAAAAGGGAATTTATTATGTCATTGCCCCTTTCGGTTTCTTTTATTTAAGTGGTTCTAAACCTTTTTACCTACCATGACCATTTTATGCCCCTACTCCATCTATTGCCCTCCCAGAATTTAAAGCAGATTGGTAAGCTGAATTTCTTTCCCAAATTTTAAAGCAAAATTATAAAATGGATGTTTTTATTTTTTCAATTAGGCATGAATTCAGATACCTTAGTGTTGAATAACTAGCAGATTATGGATGTGTGGTTGAATGCTATAGCAAATACATGGGTTTGAAGGATAGTGAAGACAAGTCAAGCAGAGTCATTAAGTATAGAAAATGAGTAAAAGTGATACTTTTTTCATACTTTTTTTTTTTTTTTTTTTTTTTATGACACCCTTACATGAAGAGACTACAATAATTTGAAAAAAAAAATCCTACGTTCCCCTTGGCCCGAGTTCCCTCCTACGGGGTGTTCCCAGCTAAAGAACCTTAGTTATAGCTGGATATCAAATAGTTTGACATGAATCTTAAATCTAAGATTCGTAACAAAGGGAACAATAAAAGGCTTCCAATTATTTTTTATTTTTTTTTATTTGTATAAACAGCGAGTATGAGATACTTAATAAACATTAAAATTTCACAACAAGTCTTATGTTGAGATCTTTATGAGCAAAACACTAACATCCTTTTAGAATCCTGAAACATTAAAAAAAATCACCTCTGACACTAAGTATTTTTTATCTATTTATTTATTTTTTAACAGAAAAGTAATTTGTATACCGAGATGAGCATGGCCCATTTTCTTTCATAAGCCTGACTAGCAAGACCAATATCACATAAAAGTTTTGTGCTTAAGTGCAAGATACCAGGTGATAAATACACCTGTACAAAACAATAACAAAAAAAGAAAAAAAAGAAAGAAAAAAAAAGTTACTTCTACCTTACAAAGAAATGTAACCCACCAAGGATGATGACACATTATTATCATCAAGTGTACAAAACACTTAAAAGAGAGATCTACAAATTCAAATATGAAAGACATCACAGGATAAGGTTTCCAATAACATTTTTTTGTCCTATTTTTTTTTTTTGTTTTCCTGTTTTACTACCAATTATCAGTGTACTTTTGAGATGAGATAACATACTTATGATGTTCCTGACACTACTAAACAGTAAAGCTGGGTTTCTCATTCTAAAAATATCTCCTTTTAACGATATAATTCCTTATTTTTCTTCTTAATTAAAATAATCAACTCTTTGTTTTACAAATACGATTAGAGCATTTTCATGAAAGACAAGAGTTGCCTGGCATAACTTTCTCCTTTAGCACTGTTTACAAAGGGATATGCTTATGATGAATCCACAG
>NC_061832.1:5555938-5595938 GCF_019202785.1 Penaeus chinensis
AAATATTACCTATTTAGGTAGGGGAGAAAAGAAAGAAAGAAAGAAAGAGACAGAGAGAGAGAGAGAGAGACAGACTTGTTTCAGGTAACTTGACCAACAGTATTTTTTGCAGTGGGGAGGGGGGGGGTGACCTAAACATTTCTATCACTAAATTTTCATTGTCTACCATAATCAAAAACCCGCTGAAGATAAAAACACAACCTGAGCACCACAGAACAACTCTACAGCACATTGAGCAAACCTTGTGCTACAGAGATTCTATCATGTTTATTGGCAATATCTGATAGATGACAATGCTATAGTAACTCACATGTGAAGCATGCTCTCATAGTCTTCACTTGGATTTATGGTGAAAAATTGAAAAATGTCAGCGGCTTTTGCAGTTGATATAGTCAAATGCGCTCATCACTCACACGGGAAGTGTGCTTTTGAAGTTATCAATCTTACTTTGACATTCGCGGCTATATACAAAAACTTTCATGGGGATATTAGCGGTGATCAGTTCATGGTAACTGGGCAAGTCTTCTTCCTAAAGTGATTCTGGCAATGCAGAATGTTAGTCTAAACATCAGTTTAACCCCATCCTCATAGGTCATGTGTACAGGCGTTATAACATACTGCTTGTGGTCTGCGGGGTATGGCTGTACACGCAGCAACACACCAGAGTGCGAAGAGCAGGAAGTTCTGATACATGTAGTAGACTCATACACCCAGCGTTAGGACGTTGCCAGACACTCATAGATTTCTGATACTCATTGGCATTGGGTTAAGCCACCTAGCAGGCTTCAACTTTCAATCTATTCACTTTGGATGTTAACCTTGTCTTCAGATGCAGAAGAGACTACAAATGTAGGTGCCTCACAACAATGTTAAAAGCCAAGTTCAAATGCAATTGACTTGATGAAGAAGAAGAAGAAGAAGAAGAAGAAGAAGAAGAAGAAAAAACTACGCTCTGGAGATCAATGGCAATGCGCCAACTTTGAGCGTGGGAGTTTAGTACATCAAGCTGAAAGTTTTTTGTGTGTGTTTTTTGGCCTTTATATCTTTTATATTTTCATGTAGTACTCACTACATTTGTTGTCATTCTGTCAGCTGAGAAGGCACACCCTGCGATTTATATTTATCTAAGAGAAAACTGCATTAAACAAAGAGGTCTTAAACTTCAGCCAAGTCAGACTTTTTTTTTCTGTCAAAGAGGAATTTCAAAGTCTACAACCTTTCATGAATACAGCCCCAGCTTCCAAACGATTCATAAACAAGTTTCAGATAATTCCCTATTACCCTGACATTACTGAGCTTCTCTACCAGAAATTAAGAGTAGAAATGCAAAGATACTCACAGCAAAGTCATAGTAGACAATAGCTTTGTTAGATCCTCCAGCATACAACAGCCCTTCATGAGACAGCGTCGCATACACCGTCAGTTGGATGTGCTCAAGTGTCCGCAAGAACAAACCTGGAAGAGAAAACTGCCATTAGTTTATAAAATTCTAAATACTAAGATAACCATTATCCAGTAATAATAAAAGGTCCAAAGCACAACACATAAAAATATAATCAAAGTGCACTGGCCTCCTCCCAATAAAATAAAGGTAACTACTGCTTATCCGAGAAACATTTGAAGTATCATTCCAAGAGTGACCATATGAAACCTGTGATCTACCAACATTCTTCTTACTCACACAGAAAACAGGGAGCTTTAAGGTGTGATGACTTTGACTATGACAGTATGAATTTTCTAAATTCTTTCATGATACTCATCCATAAAAAAGTAAATGAATAAAACATTGAGTGAGATGTGTGTGTGTGTGTGTGTGTGTGTGTGTGTGTGTGTGTGTGTGTGTGTGTGTGTGTGTGTGTGTGTGTGTGTGTGTGTGTGTGTGTGTGTGTGTGTGTGTGTGTGTGTGTGTGTGTGTGTGTGTGTGTGTGTGTGTGTGTGTGTGTGTGTGTGTGTGTGTGTGTGTGTGTGTGTGTGTGTGTGTGTGTGTGTGTGTGTGTGTGTGTGTGTGTGTGTGTGTGTGTGTGTGTGTGTGTGTGTGTGTGTGTGTGTGTGTGTGTGTGTGTGTGTGTGTGTGTGTGTGTGTGTGTGTGTGTGTGTGTGTGTGTGTGTGTGTGTGTGTGTGTGTGTGTGTGTGTGTGTGTGTGTGTGTGTGTGTGTGTGTGTGTGTGTGTGTGTGTGTGTGTGTGTGTGTGTGTGTGTGTGTGTGTGTGTGTGTGTGTGTGTGTGTGTGTGTGTGTGTGTGTGTGTGTGTGTGTGTGTGTGTGTGTGTGTGTGTGTGTGTGTGTGTGTGTGTGTGTGTGTGTGTGTGTGTGTGTGTGTGTGTGTGTGTGTGTGTGTGTGTGTGTGTGTGTGTGTGTGTGTGTGTGTGTGTGTGTGTGTGTGTGTGTGTGTGTGTGTGTGTGTGTGTGTGTGTGTGTGTGTGTGTGTGTGTGTGTGTGTGTGTGTGTGTGTGTGTGTGTGTGTGTGTGTGTGTGTGTGTGTGTGTGTGTGTGTGTGTGTGTGTGTGTGTGTGTGTGTGTGTGTGTGTGTGTGTGTGTGTGTGTGTGTGTGTGTGTGTGTGTGTGTGTGTGTGTGTGTGTGTGTGTGTGTGTGTGTGTGTGTGTGTGTGTGTGTGTGTGTGTGTGTGTGTGTGTGTGTGTGTGTGTGTGTGTGTGTGTGTGTGTGTGTGTGTGTGTGTGTGTGTGTGTGTGTGTGTGTGTGTGTGTGTGTGTGTGTGTGTGTGTGTGTGTGTGTGTGTGTGTGTGTGTGTGTGTGTGTGTGTGTGTGTGTGTGTGTGTGTGTGTGTGTGTGTGTGTGTGTGTGTGTGTGTGTGTGTGTGTGTGTGTGTGTGTGTGTGTGTGTGTGTGTGTGTGTGTGTGTGTGTGTGTGTGTGTGTGTGTGTGTGTGTGTGTGTGTGTGTGTGTGTGTGTGTGTGTGTGTGTGTGTGTGTGTGTGTGTGTGTGTGTGTGTGTGTGTGTGTGTGTGTGTGTGTGTGTGTGTGTGTGTGTGTGTGTGTGTGTGTGTGTGTGTGTGTGTGTGTGTGTGTGTGTGTGTGTGTGTGTGTGTGTGTGTGTGTGTGTGTGTGTGTGTGTGTGTGTGTGTGTGTGTGTGTGTGTGTGTGTGTGTGTGTGTGTGTGTGTGTGTGTGTGTGTGTGTGTGTGTGTGTGTGTGTGTGTGTGTGTGTGTGTGTGTGTGTGTGTGTGTGTGTGTGTGTGTGTGTGTGTGTGTGTGTGTGTGTGTGTGTGTGTGTGTGTGTGTGTGTGTGTGTGTGTGTGTGTGTGTGTGTGTGTGTGTGTGTGTGTGTGTGTGTGTGTGTGTGTGTGTGTGTGTGTGTGTGTGTGTGTGTGTGTGTGTGTGTGTGTGTGTGTGTGTGTGTGTGTGTGTGTGTGTGTGTGTGTGTGTGTGTGTGTGTGTGTGTGTGTGTGTGTGTGTGTGTGTGTGTGTGTGTGTGTGTGTGTGTGTGTGTGTGTGTGTGTGTGTGTGTGTGTGTGTGTGTGTGTGTGTGTGTGTGTGTGTGTGTGTGTGTGTGTGTGTGTGTGTGTGTGTGTGTGTGTGTGTGTGTGTGTGTGTGTGTGTGTGTGTGTGTGTGTGTGTGTGTGTGTGTGTGTGTGTGTGTGTGTGTGTGTGTGTGTGTGTGTGTGTGTGTGTGTGTGTGTGTGTGTGTGTGTGTGTGTGTGTGTGTGTGTGTGTGTGTGTGTGTGTGTGTGTGTGTGTGTGTGTGTGTGTGTGTGTGTGTGTGTGTGTGTGTGTGTGTGTGTGTGTGTGTGTGTGTGTGTGTGTGTGTGTGTGTGTGTGTGTGTGTGTGTGTGTGTGTGTGTGTGTGTGTGTGTGTGTGTGTGTGTGTGTGTGTGTGTGTGTGTGTGTGTGTGTGTGTGTGTGTGTGTGTGTGTGTGTGTGTGTGTGTGTGTGTGTGTGTGTGTGTGTGTGTGTGTGTGTGTGTGTGTGTGTGTGTGTGTGTGTGTGTGTGTGTGTGTGTGTGTGTGTGTGTGTGTGTGTGTGTGTGTGTGTGTGTGTGTGTGTGTGTGTGTGTGTGTGTGTGTGTGTGTGTGTGTGTGTGTGTGTGTGTGTGTGTGTGTGTGTGTGTGTGTGTGTGTGTGTGTGTGTGTGTGTGTGTGTGTGTGTGTGTGTGTGTGTGTGTGTGTGTGTGTGTGTGTGTGTGTGTGTGTGTGTGTGTGTGTGTGTGTGTGTGTGTGTGTGTGTGTGTGTGTGTGTGTGTGTGTGTGTGTGTGTGTGTGTGTGTGTGTGTGTGTGTGTGTGTGTGTGTGTGTGTGTGTGTGTGTGTGTGTGTGTGTGTGTGTGTGTGTGTGTGTGTGTGTGTGTGTGTGTGTGTGTGTGTGTGTGTGTGTGTGTGTGTGTGTGTGTGTGTGTGTGTGTGTGTGTGTGTGTGTGTGTGTGTGTGTGTGTGTGTGTGTGTGTGTGTGTGTGTGTGTGTGTGTGTGTGTGTGTGTGTGTGTGTGTGTGTGTGTGTGTGTGTGTGTGTGTGTGTGTGTGTGTGTGTGTGTGTGTGTGTGTGTGTGTGTGTGTGTGTGTGTGTGTGTGTGTGTGTGTGTGTGTGTGTGTGTGTGTGTGTGTGTGTGTGTGTGTGTGTGTGTGTGTGTGTGTGTGTGTGTGTGTGTGTGTGTGTGTGTGTGTGTGTGTGTGTGTGTGTGTGTGTGTGTGTGTGTGTGTGTGTGTGTGTGTGTGTGTGTGTGTGTGTGTGTGTGTGTGTGTGTGTGTGTGTGTGTGTGTGTGTGTGTGTGTGTGTGTGTGTGTGTGTGTGTGTGTGTGTGTGTGTGTGTGTGTGTGTGTGTGTGTGTGTGTGTGTGTGTGTGTGTGTGTGTGTGTGTGTGTGTGTGTGTGTGTGTGTGTGTGTGTGTGTGTGTGTGTGTGTGTGTGTGTGTGTGTGTGTGTGTGTGTGTGTGTGTGTGTGTGTGTGTGTGTGTGTGTGTGTGTGTGTGTGTGTGTGTGTGTGTGTGTGTGTGTGTGTGTGTGTGTGTGTGTGTGTGTGTGTGTGTGTGTGTGTGTGTGTGTGTGTGTGTGTGTGTGTGTGTGTGTGTGTGTGTGTGTGTGTGTGTGTGTGTGTGTGTGTGTGTGTGTGTGTGTGTGTGTGTGTGTGTGTGTGTGTGTGTGTGTGTGTGTGTGTGTGTGTGTGTGTGTGTGTGTGTGTGTGTGTGTGTGTGTGTGTGTGTGTGTGTGTGTGTGTGTGTGTGTGTGTGTGTGTGTGTGTGTGTGTGTGTGTGTGTGTGTGTGTGTGTGTGTGTGTGTGTGTGTGTGTGTGTGTGTGTGTGTGTGTGTGTGTGTGTGTGTGTGTGTAGCCGAATCATTGCCTCGGGGCGCTTTGGCGCGGCGCCGCTGCGGACAACTGCACGCCTCATTTCGGGCGTATTGTTATGACGGCAATAGCCGTGACCCGTTGCCATTGGGTTAACTAAAAAACTTTAAAAATGACAAAAGTATCATAGTGTAACATAGTTTTATTTTTCGTGCACTGTGTTGTAGACTACCTTGAGAAGACTGGAGTCTGTGCAAAGAAAAAAAAACTATTACCATCTAGATGATGCAACCAAATGGCAAATATGGATAATGGAAAATGGCTACAAGTCTAAAAACGCTTAAGAGAAAAATGAGTTAATAACTTTGCAAATAGGAGGCACAGAGTCTTGTCACCATCCACACGTGTTTGTGTGTGCCCGGCCTACAAGCAGACACCTGACAGAGCTGCCGCTCACATAAGCCCAATGCCTGGATTTTTGGTGCTGCGATTGCCATGACGCAACCAGATCCAATTAAGCCAAATAATCTTTTACCATAAATGTATTTCATGTAACCTACAGCAGCTTCTACAACAAGTATGCTAATAACATAAAAACTTTCTCAGTCAGCTTTATTGGGAATACTGTCCATTTAAAAAATAAATTTAGAAATAGAGATTTGGTTTACTTGAAGTTATACAAAGAAGCAATATGGATATTTAATGAATTAAATAAATAAAATAAAATACCAATCTAAGGTTTGCACTATCTAACTGACACTCGTGAGGAAATGCAGCAAAGGAATACAACAAAACTCAAACACTGAACTCCAATAAGACACCTGAATAACTCTTAATACATTTAGCAAATCCAACCCATCCCTACTGCTAGACTTTCATCAGACAACAAAAATCAGGATTAAAATGGAGTAAAAGTCATCCATGTTCACGTGCATACAGGAAAAAATAATCAAGATGAGCAATACCAAACTTACCTGACATTGCATCTCTGACCATAAGAGGAGTGGTTTTAGCAGCAACTAGTAATATTCTGCGGCCACCTTCACGCATTGCTTTTAAACTCGTAACAGCCTTCCCACAAAATTGTACCATTTCTGTAATCTTCTTGTCCTGAAATGGGAATTTTCACCATCTTAGGATTTCACATCTTAAAGGTATCATATAATTAATGAGAATTTAAAAATAGTTTTGAAAATGGAGTACATAGGAACATATACAAAATATAAAAAAACAGTATGAGTTCCACCACCATAGAGTGAAGAAAACCGACCTTGAAGTTCCATCTTGCACCACATCCTCCTTCAGTGCCAAGGAAGAGCTGTCCCCAACAAAGGTCAAGACATCTGACACCTTCTCCCACCTCACAACGCTGCTCTGCAACTCCAGTCTGCAACATGCACAAGAACAATGTTAAAAATGACAGTGAAGCTCAAAATGCACTTACAATTTTGATAAATAGTCCTATATGAAATTATTATTATCATAAAAATTTTATATATATATATATATATTTTATAGATATAAGCATTTCTCGTGCGTGAATTTTGAATGGCGGTGTGCATTTTACTTTTAGTTTTACTCTTTTTATTTGTGTGTGTGTGTGTGTGTGTGTGTGTGTGTGTGTGTGTGTGTGTGTGTACACATATGTACATATGTACATATATGCATATATACATATATACATATATAGATATACATGCATATATATATATATATATATATATATATATATATATATATATATATACATATATAGATATACATGCATATATATATATATATATATATATATATATATATATATATGCATGTATATCTATATATGTATATATGTATATATGCATATACTGTATGTACATGTGTACACACACACACACACACACACACACACACACACACACACACACACACACACACACACACACACACACACACACACAAATAAAAAGAGTAAAACTAAAAGTAAAATGCACACCGCCATTCAAAATTCACGCACGAGAAATGCTTATATCTGAGATCCTGACCTACCTTGCCACTAAACATACAAATAGTCTTGTCAGCAGAGCCAGTTATAACTGCAAAGTCAGCATCATCTGCATTGAAGGAAATCTTGCCAACAACACCCACACAGGTCACAAGGTCTGTGTGGTCTACATATGTGGCCATGACACGACCTGATGCCATATCATAGCATCTTGCTGTTCCATCACTTGATGCTGTTATCACAAAGTCACCAATCACCTGTTGGGAAAAAAATAGACACCTATATATATTGAACACAGATTAAAAAACTAATTTCTTGCACAACTAAAAAATATATATATATATTTTTTTTACAAATAAATGCTACCTTTCAAAAAACGTCAATGCACATAGCTCACCTTGATATCTAGCACCGCACTGCCATGAGGGGGTGGATTGACATATGCCCGTTCGTCTCCTGAGCTATCCATCATCTCGTAGCTGCCATTATTCCCTGGGTCTTCTACACCTCCCTTACTGTCATTACTACCTTCATCACAGCCCTTGAGCGAAGTCCCACTAACATCTATGTTGCTTGCTTGAGAGGTACTTGAAGTTGGACTAGTTGGCAAGCTCCTTTTGGACATGGTTACTGGGGATTTGCTGCCGCTCTTCTCAGGTATTCTCTTTCGTTTCCTCTTGTTCACCCTGTGTTTCTTGGTTTTCCTCTTACGTTTTCTCTTCTTTTTGTCCTCTGAACTGCTGTCTGGCCCATCTGCAACCCCTGACCTGTTGTCATCGTCATCATCATCTCCCTCTCTCTCGTCATCTGCCTGCTCCTCTTCCAAAACCTTTTCATTCCTCTTCCTTGGGGGTGTTTTGCCCAAGCTCTCATCCACTGCTTCACCACACAAACTCGAATTGGCTACAGAAATGTCCTCTATGACTTCACTGGGTGGGCCACGAGATCTCAGACTATAGCAGTGCTCTCCTGATGTGCTCCTACACTTTAGGCTGTCTGGAGAAGAGGAAGGTGAGGTAGAGGACGAGGTGGAGGAACTTGAGCTTTTTCTCGAGGTGCTTGGGAGCTCTTTCTCTGATATCTGGCACAGCTCATCCGGTTTGGACACTTGAGCGTACTCAGCTTCACCATTTATTCTTTTTCCCTCGAATCTATTTGCTCCACTGCTTATTCTACACACGTTGGCTTTAGAGTCTTCCTCAGCCTTTGGATTGCTTTCTGGTAAACAAACATTCTCCTGATAGGGAGGAGTCTTTCTGGAGGCACTTTGATCCTCCATGGCCTCCTCTGCAACCCCTATTGAGGACTCATTCTCCATTTTATTATCCTGTTGCTCTGAGGAATCAACTATAGCCTCTTCTTTGTCCTCTATCAACTGCTTTCTGAACCTGGACACACTATCCATTTCTTCTTCTTCCCTATCTGCTGGGACCTCACTCTCCACGTCACCTTCAGCTGAACTCGACAGCGAGCTGCTTCTGTTACGACTCTTGGCTTGTCTGCTGTCACCTTCAAAGGCTGTACAGACTTCCAAGCTGTGATTTGCTATTCCTATCGCTTTAGAATCATTGTCAGTTTCTGAGTCTGTGTTTGACATGGATTGTTGCAATTTGTGAATGTTTGCAATGTCCTCATAAAATCCCTCAGTAGGATTGACAGAACCAAGGTAGGTGACTTTAAAAGTTTCTGTTCCTTTCCCACCCTTCCCTGGAGACTGACAAGTAGATGTGCATCGTTGTCTTCTTACACTTTGTGAATCATTGCTTGAGTCATTGGAGGATGTATGTGAAAAGCTAAATGATCGTAGCCTTGGACCCTTTTCTTGAGAAGAAGAAACAACTGAGGCATTGTCTGTCGTGGACTGCACACATACATCTTCTTTAGAAACTCCGTATCTTACCGATACATTTTCCACACTATATGTAGTACTTCCTCCCACATCTGGAGGATCACCACCATCCGAACTTGAGTCATTAGGACAGGACCGCATTCCTCTAGAGTCAGAAGTTGTTGGACCTCTTAACTCCAGTGAATCATTTCCTGAAACTTCCCCTCCTATGCTAATGTTACTTACACCACTTTGTCGCACCAACTGTTGTAATTTTGCTATTCTAAGATGTTGCAATCGTCCAAGTTCTTCTGTCATGCGTTTCTTTTCTCTCATAAGCTCATGGATTTCTTGGTCAACATTTTCCAAGTGCCGTAAGAATTCTGTTTCTTGCTCACTGAACACCATCATTTGTTGCAGTGCTACTCCTGCATTGTGGCTGAACTCAAATTCACTGAGTGAATTTGATATTGCTGTTAGTTGACTGAGGTGGTTTCTAGGACGGCCATTTCTGTGCCACCACCAACCCTTTGCTCTAGTCTTTCCGCGCTGCTGCTGCTGAGCCTGCTGCAACTGCTGCTGATCCCAATTCCCTATCAAGTCCTCCGTAGTTGTACTTTTGTCAACTTTATGGATCACCAAAGGTGTCACACTTCTTGCTAAGCTTAAATTTGGAACATACTGTCTTCTATTATTATTATTATTACTGCTACTGGTACTACAACCCTGGTCATACAGTGGAACTTGTCTTTCTTTTTCTGTCTGAACCCCAATGGTGACTCGCGCTCCCACTGCACCACCATTGCTTAGACAGCGTGGGGAAGCTGGTGGAGCAAAAAGCGCAGATAAGCTTTGGTGTGGAGTCCTAACCTGTGAGGCACAAGGGGACGGTGGCTCCATTTTGTACAAGTGGGGTGTTGGTCGCCTCTCACTTGGCTGAGGTGTGACTGTTCCACGATGTGAGGCAGGGCGCATTTCTGCACTATGGGTACTGCTACGTTCGCACTCATTGCGCATGCAACAGCACATAAATTGCACAGGGGTGTGGCGCTCCAACTTGATGCGCGGACTAAACTGTGGAGGAGGAGGGGGAGGGGGGCGAGGAGGATCAGGAAAATCGTCACCCGGAGAAAAGATGAGCGGTCGAGGGTGTGGCGGTGGGTGTAGGGCTTGAGCTGGTGGAGGTATGGGCAAAGGGGAGGGCTGCCCCCTTGCTGTGTCAGGGGGAGCTGGGTTCTTTGGCCGTTCTTCTGAAGAGGGCCGTTTCACATGTTCATACTTCAGGTATGACTCTAAAAAAATAAAAATATAAAACATATCTGTAAGTATTCATTTTCATGTTATTGTTTAATACAGCCAATTTCATATAACTGATTTGACCAACTGGAAAAAACGTTTGTTTGACCCTAACAGTTGTAAAAAAATTGAAGATTCTTTTAATCAACTTTGAAGCAATTTCTTAATGAAATGCATATATTTTTTAGTTGAATGATTTCTTGGGATTTAAAAACTACTTAACCCATTTTTGCCAGGTACATGTACTGCTCACTGTAGTTTTGATTGGTGAATTTTGCTTGCAAACAGATGAATCTGGAAGTGCTCAGCCACCAAGGAGTCAATTAGGACCTAGATGACCTAACCTGATTTCCCAATTCCATGAATTTTTAAGAAAAATGTTTTTTTTTACTAACAGTGACATTGTCATCATTACTATTGTTATTGACATTATGATCGTTATAATGTTAATGACTCCACTATTGGCCATAAAAGATAAAAACGAATATGAAATGGGTAAACAGGTGATATAGGCAAGAAGTGTATTTGCCTCCTTGGTGACTAACCACTTGTGGAGCCATATATGTGTAAACAATTAATGTATATGATATGGGTAAAATCTGGAGACCTCCTAATTTGCAAGTAAATAAATAAGTAAAGATAAAAAAGCCTGATGCATACTAGGATAACTTTATATTTGTGGTCATTTCTATATCTACCTTTTTCTGCATGTATATAAATAGACCTAATGACTCTATTTATTTTCATTATTACCAGAACCTTAACATATCTATATACTTTTTTTTTTTTTTTTCTTTAACTTAGCCCAAATGTATCTATACACTCCAAGCAGATATGCCATATTGCTTTTAGTTCTAGACCAATTGTATGAAATTTTTTGAAGACCTTAACCCATATCTGTTGGGCCACGCCTATAGCCGTCATAACAAACTGACTCAACATGCCAAGTACAGCTATAGGCGTTCTACTATGTTTTTAAACAATTACTATTCACTGTCAATAATATAATCTGTATTAATGAGTTTTAAAAGCTTTTTTAAAAAGTTACCACAGGCACAACAAAATCATTTGCAAACCAAAGAAATTTAGATGCAAACATACCATCAAGTTTCTCCTGTTTGATGGACCTCTGATAGAGTGGTGATGAGAGAGGGACGGGCTGTGGTGGTTGCTGGGCAGTGGGCATGTGAGGTACAGGCCTCTGAGGTGGGGTAGCACCCAGTGGTCTTGGCGGGCCAGGCATGAGTGCCACAGGAGATGGGGGTGCTAGGCCATAGGGGTAGACACACTCTGAAGTGTGAGGGGTACGTGGATTGTGCATACAGAGGCCACATTCGCCTATTGGAGATGGACGTTCCTCTTTCACCTGGGAACAAAGAGTATTGTATTGTTGTATTAGGATCCATATGCTTCAGATATTGTACTACACTTCTTTATTCGAAAGACATTGTGACCCTATCTCCAAGAAAAATTCCTGGTAAATGCATAACAGAATTCAACTTAAATTATCACCATCAGTCAGTATAAACCCAGAATAATTTTAACTTATAAACTATTTACACAAATTCATCAATGACTAATGATTACCTTCACTCCAGGGGGAGGTGCAAGAAGCAGAGGTGCTGGTCCAGCAACAGGGATTTCCCCTGCTGCAGGGCGCTGAGTATTCACAGGAGGTTGTCCTGGGCCCATGAGCCCCATGGGAGCCTCTGACACCTGGCTCCCCAATGCTCGGTTGCCACTCAGGGACCCATCAGACACTTGGCTTGGTAAGGCTCTGCTGGGATCTGCCACTTGGCTGGGTATACCCCTCGCACTCCCTGAGGTCCCACTCAGGGAATCCATCACACAGAGGGGCACTTCCACAGGGATCGGCGGCATCATTTGCAGGGGGTTCTCAGCACTCTTGGGCTCCACTGGAGGGGTGGGCACCTCTTGTTTCTGGATTAGTCTCCTATCCTTCTGGGCATCAGGAGTTGCTGGAGAAGCCACCTGAGCCTCCTCCTCATCCTCTTCTTCCTCGTCCTCATCTTCATCATCCTCCTCCTCCTCCTCCTCATCGTCTTCCTCTTCTTCGTCATCTTCATCATCATCGTCATCCTCCTGTTCCTCCTCTTCCTCTTCATCCTCATGAACTTCCTCACCCTGGATGTTCTCTTCCATTTCTGAGTCAGTGTCATGGATTGTGATTGTTGAGGTTGGATCTCTTGGTGGTGGAGAGATAATCTGGCAGTCGAGGTCTGGGTCTGAGTCTGTGTTCAGAAGATCATTGATGGACAGTGACACTTCCTCCCAGATGCTGCTGTCGCCATTCTGTTCCATGGCTAAAATTTCACGGACCTAAACGGAAGAAAGACAACCGCATGTAAACTTTAATAAGAAATAAGGGGAAAGAAAAAAGACATCATATCACAGTACAAATGATTCATATAAAAGAGGGGAAAAAAAAAAAAAAAAAAAAATGCCTGATTCATCCATATACATATAAGGTTAAATGATCAAACTGTAAAACATTTTCCAGTACCTGCTGAACTACTTCAGGTGGAAGGGAACTCATTTGCGTGTTGTCCAGACTATTCAGCAACCTCAGCTCATCATCTGGGAGCGTGTCAAGGGGCCGGAAACGTTGCTGGCTTAAGCGCTGGGAAAGGGCAGCTCTGTGCTCTGACATAAGGTGGCTCATCATGAACTGCGCCTTGCGTGACCTTGGATCATCAACTAGCTCCTGGATTCCAGAAAATATTTGGGTATAAATAGACAAATTTCTTTTTTTCTTGAATACTGAAAAGGATACTTTGCATGATATAATATGACAATAAAAACTAATGCCTGCAGTAAATGAATGAAAGAAATGACTGGTATGTATAAGCAAGATGAAAGAGAAAAAAGGAGATCATGATTCCAGTAAAATTATCTAGAAAAGGATCTAGAAAAGACTTTCCAAAAAACAGCTTGCTCAACTTCACAAACCTGCAAGGATTTTTTGTCCATGGTGAGGAGTTGCTTCAGCATAATCTTTCTAAGTTTTGGCATGAGATGGATCTTCATCCAATTCTTGCGAGCACCAGTTGTCCCTTGACCATCCCTACTTGATCCAGCAATTTCCACCACACTCATGGAACATGACCTAACCCTGCCAGGTCCAGGCCTGGTAGTCAAGCACCCACTTGAAGGATTTTTGCGCAAGTCAATCACCCCTGAACTCTCGGACATGTGTCTTCTCCGTGTTACAGAGGAGGAGGGCTGTGAGGGGTCTACTGATGGCCAATGGCCACCTGCTCTTCCCACATCTGTATCAGAATAGGTGCCAGAGTCTTCCTGCTCATCACCATCAACTGACTTGCATCCCAAGCTGCCTTCTCCCAACAATGTGCCACTCTTGGGGAAGGTGCCTGTGCGCTTACGAGATGTCGCTGGGGTTGGGGGTATGCCCAGAATGTTACTGGTCCCACCCTGCCCTCGCCCAACAGATGCCCACTCCTTTGCACTAAAACGAATATCTATGTCAAACTCCAAGCAACTGGGGTTTCTGCGGGGCATGGATAAGTCCTGCGCACTATTCTCCTCAGGAGACTTAGTCGCATCCTCACTGTCCTCGTTCTCTCCTGCCACTGAGCATTCTGCACCATTATTCTTTTTCTTGGCTGCCAAAAATGTCTTCTTAAGCTTATTAGCTGCATCCGCAAGAGCTTTCTTCTTTGCTGCTTCAGCTAAGGTGGCACTTTCACTGATTTTCTTTTTCTTTCCCTTCTTCTCTTTAGTTTTGGCTTTAACTCTTGCCTTGTCACCTCTTGACAACATCATGCTTGCACCAGCTATCCGCAATCCTCTGCTGGCATGACCAACTGCCTGGAAACTTGATCCCTCAAATTTACTTTGATGCTGTTTCTGTTTTTTCTTTTTTCCTCCTTTATTCTCTCTTCCTTTCCCATGAAAAACATCACCACTGCCTCTTACATCCCTGTGCAGCTGATGATGTGCAGGGGGGATTTTCTTGTAATCCCTAGAGTCTGGTCTGTAGCGTCTCCTGGAGTCATGGGAGCTGTCTCTGCTTCTGGGTCGATGGTGGAACGTAGAGGAGTGGTGCCTTCGACTGTCTGCAGGGTCAAACATGGCATCCTGTCTTGGAACACCATAACTTCCCTCACCTTGTCCATTGTGACTACTCGATCTACTGTTGTGGCGTTTGGAGTAGTTTTTGGTGACACGTGTGCCAAAAGACCATTGCGGCCAGTCAGGATTTGGACGTGTGTTTTCACTGTCGTCAGCCCAACTTGGACCCCCGAGGTAGGCATCCATGGACTGCTTTTGCTGTGCCCACCACTTTAGGTCAAAGGCATACTGCCCTCCTCCACTTTGGTAGTATCCTGGGTGGGCATGCCCCCAAGACTGCTGCTGTGGGAAGTGAGGAGGGGCATGGTGACTTCTGTTGGCTTCAGGGTAAATGTTGTGGTTGGAGATCAAGGGCCAAGTTCCCTGGAAGTGTGTTTGAGGAGGCCCCATCAGAGACTGCTGCTGGCCATGAGGACCTGTTGAATTCTGGGGGACGCTACCATTCTGCTGGTTATCATGCTGACGTCTGCTCTCGCTCCTGTAGTCAATGGGAGATGGTGTCGCCCGGTGTCTCATGGATGACGACTGTGGTTGATGGCTCTCATTTTCACTGTTCATGTTCCAATCCATCTGTGCTGAGCAACGGTTATTCCATCTCCTCGACTCGTCCTTGGGCCCGTCTCTCTCGCCTTTGTCATCCCACCGTGTCCTACGCATCACTCTGTTTTTATCCTGTAAAGAAGTAAAGGACTTAAAAACATAAATTTAAATAAATCATCAAATGGCCATATATCTTTAATCATAAAAGGAAGCACAAAGGAGAAGCATGGTAGGGAGAGATTTCTAGAGAGAGAGCAGAAGAGGAGAAACTATAAATAGAAGAATAGGGAAGAGAAGAGGAGAAAAGAGGAGAGAGAGGAGAAAGAGGAGTGAGAGAAGGAGAGAGAGGAGAGAGAGGAGAGAGAGAAGGAGAGAGAGGAGTGAGAGAAAGAGAGAGAGGAGACAGAATGAAAAGAAAAGAAAGATAGAAAGTAAAAAAAATAAAGGAACAGAAAAAGAAGATAGATTGAAAGAATATAAATATTTAAATCTAAGTTAGATTATGCACATCTAAGTGCAAGTTCACTAATTACATGCAAATCAAAATGTTAAAACTGACCAAGAAAACATCAGTGACTTTGCAATTAGTTGCAAAATATGATCATTAACAATTTCCCTGTCATGTACATGCCATGGCTTACTGATTAAGAAATTTCTTCTCTTTTTTCTTCCACTAAGGAATCTCTCCTCTTTTTTCTTCTTCTACTTATCTTCCCACTTATCTTATCAATTCTCATTTCTTTGTTATCACTGTACTCTTTACAGACAGACAGACTTTCACTTTTTGCCCATTCTGTAAGATCAAAACATTTGACAATCTGGTCATGGTACTGGTAGCAAAGCCTATATAAGTAAGGTCTCGTCACTTCCAAGCTTTGCACGGCTTTGATGTCACACGTCACATGAGGCCGATTGCGAACAGATGGAAAGGGGGGATTAGAGAATGGTAGGCTGGGGGAAGGAGATTATAGAAAACAGTAGCAAACTGAGCAAACACTAGAGTAATTTTAGATGCTGGCTCATTCCGGCACTTTTGCACATTGGACTGATTTTAAATGCAATGATTAACTGCGGGGTATATATAGTACTTTTTATTTGGTTTTCAATTTAAATTTCCTCGTGCTGCAGCTTAGGTATATTATAATAAAGAAGTAAAGTAGACAAGAAATAAGATATGAATAATGATATTGTTTTGTTCTATTAATGTATATGTAAAATCCGAATGCTTTCAACAAATTTATTATATATAAAGAAAATAAATCATACAACTAAGGTATCACAACATATGTCGCATTCCTTCTTCCTTTGGAAATCAGTGATAAAGGGTATTCTCAGAGTGGTCCTATATATTGCATCCAACCACTTTGCACGCACCAATCAGTGATGTGACCAAAAACGTGAGAGAGAGGGTCAATACTGGATCCAAGACTGACTGCATGATTAAAGTTGAATCCCCAGGCTTTGTCCCGCATGACGTCATGCATAAGACTGATGAGTTTATGTAGCTCAGTGATGAGACCTCACTTATACAGACCTTGAATGGTAGTACTCTGAGGTTCCTGAAAAAAGAGCACTATTTTCTAAGTATATATTCTTGGTTCAGTGTACTGTAAAATTTACATTGGGTATATTTTCTTTGCAATAACATTTTCATTTGAACACTTACATACAAGAATAAGATTAAACATTTATAGTGTCTGTAAGAATGATGATAATTATTAGTTGGTGTTATCCTACTGTACACAAACAGAACTTCCTGCATTCATGAATTCTTCCTACTGTGAATTAATGATATTATGTCTATCTCAAAAGATGACACTCTATCATGCACAAAATCTGGTACGTCAGTTTTTCAAAATTACATAGGCTGTGCAATTGTCACATCGATTTGCTTGGTTGCTGATGAATACGGGCTGATAATCTTATCAGCCCGTATTCATCAGCGACTGACTGACATACACTGAGTCACCAATAAATGAGCAGTAAAGGTTCATGATAGGAAGTGTGTGTGTGATCTTGCCGAGCAAAGGATGGAAGTTCTGATAAGAGAAGTGTAAGCCCTCTGGTGGCCATTAGGTAAACCTATCAAAAGAAAAGATCTTTTATGTTTTCAATTAATTAAGCATTTAATTGGTTATTTATGTTCTCAGTGAATTCAGCATTCATTAGTTCATCATTTATTTAATTGCTTCACATTCTCTCTAACTGTTACATGTAATGATGCCAAAGATGTTTCTTGTTGGGGCAGTGTTTAGGGAATAATATGATCATAATATTTTGTTTAATTTGTCCAAGAACCACCTAAAACTATTCCCATTAATTCTTAAGCTACACTATATCAAACTTTGGAGCAGGTGCACAACTAATGACAGACAATAATAGGAGGGGTGGATGAAATTATTGTCGCTGTAAAAAGAGGGTTGTGTGATGTATAATCAAAACAGGATTTCCTCAAAATTGGTTTATCATCCTCCTTAACATATTCTGAGAGCATCATACACTAGCCATCTAGAAATAAATATCAGTATTATCACTTGTTTCTTTAACACCGAACTGTGAATACCTGTCAGTTTATTACTATTTTTCAGTATAGAGTAGCAAGCCATATTTCCTACTTTTGTTAATTTTAGTGCTGGCTTCTCATACCAAATTAAAAACTGAAACAGGAAAAGATACTGAGAAACCGTGTACCACAAGACAAAAAAAAAATGATTATGATATTTTCAAGTTCCTAAAAGCAGGTTTAGATCTGTAGGCTTTATAGAAAATCATTTTTCAATCTGAACTAAACTAGAGTGGAGAGAAATGGCTGTTTTGTGTTGATGTGTAAGATTATGAGATGGCACATACCATAATAATTAGTGACAATGTGAGGAGAAACAGCAAAATACAAGTAAACAGAGAGAAAGAAATCTTTACAGCATTGCAATTTAGAATTAACAGTCATCCTGAGTACGAACTTTATCTCTGTCACAAACCTGCTAATAATCTTTAGTAAATATGCTTCTTCAAATCCATCAAAATAAAGAATGACGATAAATGACACATTCACTCTGTTTCCTCCCTTTGAAGAACTAGCACCGACTGAAGAAATTAAGGCATAGTTATGGTTTCCGTGAAATATGGTTTTCATAATCTGGACTTCACAAATTCCATAGGGTAGCCAAGGTCACCACAATAACATTCTAAGACATATTCACATACTGACTATGACCTTAGCAAAAATGGACTATGCTGACAATAACCCAATTTATTCTAACGTCCAAAACTTTCCACAACCCAAAGTTCTTCTAATTAATGAATACTTCCTGAAATACACACAATCACGGTTTCAATGTGACCAAAATGAACTCCCAGCATATTGAAAAAGCAAGTGAACTGGGAAGAGGAAGAGAACAATAGGCCAAAAGTGAAGGGATTTCATTCTATCTGGTGTTTGTCTTGCCTCATCTCTCACTGAACTGCCGATACGTTGCAAAAGGAAAACATATCAACGAATATCAAACAGAAGTGAGAGAACCAATAGTGCTAAAGAGAAAGGTTTCGCGAAAAAAAAATGGTATGAATTCTCTTTATCTGAACTTCACTGTTTTTGTCTCTCCTTTTGGAAACTTTCTTAACCTTTTGTTTTTCTCCAACTTGTGAGCAGTTATGGTAAAGTGACATGAGGCATTTCCCCCTCGTATATCATCCGTTTGATCTATTTCGTCCTAACGAAAAAGGGAATGAAGGACATTAAAAAAAAGGATAAAAAGGCCTCTAGAATTAAATCCCCAATTTTTGCCCCACGAACTTTAACGTCCCCAATCTCTTTATCCCACTCGAAGAAGGTCTCTCATAGGGAAAGAAACTCTTCTTCATGAACAGAAGCATCTCTCTGTACCCACCTTGCACTATGATAAGTTTCCTGTTGGCTAGAAAATAAGGTCAAGGCCATAGAATCAACACCTCGCTCGCCTTGCACAAAAGGGACGCCATATTTGTTTTGGTCCTGAGACGCCCGCTGGACTCTCCTCTTTCATTTCTCTTCGAAATGGCCTTTCTTCATTTTTGCGCTTACGAAAATTATTGGAATATATATTTATCTGGTACTATATGTGTCATTTTGGAATTTATTCGAAAATTTATTGAAAATCTTTATTTTCCATTAGCTCGTCAGGGTTACTTGTTCTGATCAACTCCTAAAAATCTTCTAAAAACTAGACCTCTTCATTCTGTGAAAAAGGGGTGTAATGTATTTAACATTCATACAAAAAAACATTAAAGATAATTATGAACAAATCCAGCTGAGTAGTAAAAGTATCACAAATAGCATTCCTTGCCGCGAAAGAATGTGTTATTGGAACGGCCTTTCCGTGTGAGCTCAGAAGTGCGTCGTCTGCCAGGAGGGGAAGGCGTGCGATCGATAAGGAGTCCCTTTGTGTGCAAAAACTCTCCAAAAACTCTCCTCTCGTTCCTCCACGCCCAACAGTGAGTATTTCACGTTGCCTTTCTACTACGGGGGATGAAGTAGGTGAGGAGTAAGTGTCTTCGTTGGGCTGTTATTGCCGTATATGAGTTTGACAGGGCGAGATCCTGAGGGCGGCTCCGAGCGATTCATTCATTGATCTTATTTACTCATCTCACAAAAGGTGGGCGTGACCTACACATCACACATTATGTCTTTAGGGTTATTATGATTACTGTGTCATGTGCGTCAAGTCTAATGGGGTGTGTGTGTGAGCTGTGTGGCTGTGTATGTGGGTTAGATAAGTGATTTAGCATTGGGTGCCGACTCTAGGGGGGAAGGTAGGCCTATAGGAGAGGGCAGTATTGGGGATGGATTTTCTTTTTTTCGTTTGCTGTTTGGTGATTCAACATGGTGATTGACAGTGTGATTTCTGTTTTTCGTTTGTGTTGGGGGAGGAAAGTGTGAGATATGGTGTACCATGAACTAAAGTTCTTCAATTTCCATAACAAAGTGAAGTACAAATCACAGTGGATGTGAAAAGCTCTTATTTATATTATGTATTTCGGTTTTAAAAAACACATTCTTTGAATTTGTGTTCATTTTGTTACTGTATATTATAAAGCAAAATAACTGGATGTAATGGTATAGCACAAAGCTGGGTAGTTCCGTCACAGTGGGTGTATCGAGGACATTAAAAAATAGTTATGGTTCATTTTGTGGAATCGCAGTCATCACATTTCATGACTATGCATAGATGGGTATTTAATTAGGCAATTAAGAGGATGTGAATTATATACCCAGTGTTTTTTTTGTGGAGGGAAATCACTAGAATAGCCAATGCTTTATTTGTTATTTTGTTATTACGCTTCCTTTTACCCAAAACATTCTCAGGAGTATGTTCTTTTTTCACAAGAGGCAGCATTAATTAGAGGATCCTAATTCTGTTTTGATTCAAGGAAAACAAAGTACTGATTTCATAAAGGTTGCTACTATTTCTATGTGCCACTGCAGTCATGTGTAGAAACTTGTTCATATCATACTGCGAGGGAGAGAAATCAATTGTTCCATTTGCTTGTGTTACTAGAGAAATTTGCATTAAAATTGCTATATATATTACAATCTCGAAGTTTGACCATTTGAATTACATTTGTTTAATTTGATCAAAGCAGAGGTTTTGTTGGATACGCAAGACACACTGAACAACGACATTTATTGGCATGTGATTATCGGATCAATGATATTTATGAACTGAGCGGGAGCTAATATTAGCAGTCTTATTTAAAATGTATGCAGGTGACTAGTTCTTCTAAAAGCATTTGACATGCACAAGCACCTAACATTTTGTATCGGTAAGGAACTGTTTTCTCTTGTCATGGTTGATTTTCTTGTAAAAAAAATAGTGGACTATTTTCATACAGGCCGGAATTTGATCTTGCACAGGTTAATGGTTTAGCTGTAAATTAGAAGTTTGTGTTCGATCTTTGAGAATGAGTTCTTGATTACTAATGAGATTTGTCTTTAACAGTTTGCATGTTCTAGAACAAAATATTAGATGTTCTGGAGCAAATTGTTGGCAAGTTCTACATGAGCAGGCTCTTGACACATTCTAGAAACTAAACTAGCTGTTGACAATGTTCTAGAACTTCAACAGGCTGATGACTTGTACTAGAAGTGACAGGCTCTCTGTCATGTTCTAGAACTTGAATTCATCAAGCTGTTGTGTTCTAGAACTGGAGCTGAATGGTCAGTTGTTGACGTTTTCTAGAACCCAAGCAGTCTGCTGATTTGTTCTAGAACTTGAATGGAACAGGCTTTTGACATGTTCTAAAATTGCACTGAACACAGGCTGCTCACTTGTTCTAGAACTTGAACTGAACCTTCTGTTGATTTGTTCTAGAACCTGTACTGGTTGTTCTAGAACACAACAGGCTGATGCCAAGTTCTAGTGCTTGAACTAAACAGGCTGGAATGGGACTTGCCACTGTTGTTGACTTGCTCCCTATCCTTTGTTAAATTTTTATTTTATTGTGAGATCACGTTCGATTTAATTTACAGTGTGACATGATGAACGCTGCTTTACAGAGTCATGATGCACAGCTAGTATGTAACCCTGCAGTTTTCACTTATTATAGAAGTAAATATTATGGTTAATGTTAAGAAACAGGCGTGCCCCCAATTGTTTAAAAGGCAGGCTATGAAGTGTAGCCCCACTCGCTGTGTTCAGTGTGCAATGCAAGCATCCCGCACGTCATGTATCGTCACATGTATCCATAGCGATAGAAATTTGCCACTTCTGTGTCAGGAGAGAGGATCGTTGTTATATACAATTAGGTCGTGGTGATTGATTGCGCAATCTGTACCCGCATCAAAAATAAACAGGATGAATAAACAATTGAGGGAATTTATTAGGATACTCATCTTTTTCGGTTTTATGGCCTGGGGTTCGGGATGAGTCTGCAAACAGATTTCGGGGGTGGGAGGGAAGGGGGGGGGGTCGAGGCGTCACACGCGTTAGGGGAAGGGGGTATTGGATTCAGGGAGTGGGGGAGGGGGGAGTTTGCGCATGTGCGGCACTGCGAGGGGGCGTGTCCCTCTTTCATTTAGTCTCAGCATGAATGTGGATTTGGGCGAGTCGCTGTGTTTTTATTTTCCTATCGAGCTAGGGAGCGGGCAGCACGTAAGGCGCATAAGCATGGAAGAGACATGCGAGTGCAGTCGGAAAACAAATTCGTATTGATAACCAAGGCGTCTTGTGGGCCATTTTTCGCGGGGATAGAGGGGGAGGATGTAGATGGAAAGGGAGAGGGGGTGAATGCAGGGGGAAGGAGACCATGGAGAGAGGGGGAGGGAGGGGGGGAGGCCGTGTTGATAGGTTCGCTTGAAATCGCACTGACTTTGTGGAACACGTCGACATGGTCTGGTGTTATTCGAGACGATTCGGTTTGATCTTTTAAACGTTGATTTTTTTTTAGCGTGAGAAACTCGTGGCTAGATAGGAAGCGGAAGACAGCGTCTCTCCCGTCTTTCCTCTCCCCTTTCGCTCTCTCTTTACCTTCTCCCCTTTCCTCTCCCCGTTCTTCTCCCCTTTCGCTCTCTCTTTACCTTCTCCCCGTTCTTCTCCCCTTACGGTTTCCCTCCCTTCTCTACATTTTTAGTTTCGTTACATTCTCGATGCGTCTCTCCACGTCCACTGGTTCTGCCCTGCGATTCGTTGATTCTGCAGGCGGATGAAATCTGATTGTTTCAAGAGTGGTCGCGCGTTTAAAGCCTTCTGGAAGCTTCTTCCAGCTGCGTGCGATATTTGTGCAAACCCATAATATTCTCTCTCTCTCTCTCTCTCTCTCTCTCTCTCTCTCTCTCTCTCTCTCTCTCTCTCTCTCTCTCTCTCTCTCTCTCTCTCTCTCTCTCTGTTCGCACGCTCTTTTGATCTGCTGTAAAGAGGACGGACGGACACACTAGAAATAGATGCCTCTTCTATTTCGCATGACGGCCTCGTACCTCGGCATTTCATGCAGTCCGCCATGCACACACAGGTCATGATTCGCTGCACAGTGGGACTTTTTAGAAGGTTATTGTGTCATGCAAGCTTGATGTCGACCGCCTTAGGAAGGTCATGGCGTCATGCACATACAGTATGTGCATGGCAGCTATCTTGTGAAGGTCAAAATGTCATCTACGTACGCCAGGAATCCTTATCATGAAATGTCCTTTGCCTTACTTGAGTGACGTCATAGCGTATCAGAAACTTGCTAATCATGCGAATAGGGATACAACATGGCACATGATACTCCACATAGCAGGCAGTCATAGGATATGCATGCGTGACATCATGTATCAGCTGTTGAGGTATGTGTGCCTGGCGTCATTTTTGGAAAGTTGTGTGCTATTTCGAAAATAAACACATGCAGACATAATACGTATACATACTCGGATGTGTTCATGGCGTATTTATGCATAGACAGCAACACGTGTATACACATGTAAATACGCTAAAAGCGTGTTTACATATACGTATACACATAGACAGAAACACACACACATGTACGTACATACATGCGCGCGCACATACACGCACGCACACACACACACACACACACACACACACACACACACACACACACACACACACACACACACACACACACACACACACACACGTACACACACACACACACGTACACACACACACACACGTACACACACACACACACGTACACACACACACACGTACACACACACACACACGTACACACACACACACACGTACACACACACACACACGTACACGTACACACACACACTACACACACACACGTACACACACACACACGTACACACACACACGTATACACGTACACACACACACGTATACACGTACACACACACACGTATACACGTACACACACACACGTATACACGTACACACACACACGTACACACGTACACACACACACACGTACACACACACACGTACACACACACACGAACACACACACACACGCACACACACACACGTACACGTACACACACACACACACAGGTACACACACACGTACACACACACACACTCACACACACACACACACTCACACACACACACACACACACACACACACACACACACACACACACACACACACACACACACACACACACACACACACACACACACACACTCACACACTCACACACTCACACACTCACACACTCACACTCACACACTCACACACTCACACACTCACACACACTAACTTCCAAGCACCCAGAAACACGCACCCTCGCCCCTTCCCGGCGCCCCGGCCATGCCCCTCCGGCGGGAGACCTGGCGGCGCAGCTGGAGGCCGACCCGCTCCTCGCCGCCGGGTGGAATTCGATCCGACGCCACGGAATTACGAAAAACTGACACGCATACCTGACACAGCTGCCACTTGCTTGTGTCAGACGATCAGCTGAGCCGATGACGTGTCCCTTGGAGAGCGTAACTCGACCGGACAGTTCTTGAAGGGTGTGTCTGTTTGTTTGTTTGTGTGTTTTTGTTTGTGTGTTCGTGCAGCGGAGTGGTTCTTCTTTTTGCGAATTACCCTGGCGGGAAGGGTATTACGTATTGCAGGGTGGTAGGGAGGGAGTGGGGGGCGGGGGGAGGGAGGGAGGGAATGTCCCCTTCATTCCCCTTTCATTGTGAGGCTTTCTGTGTCCGTGACGTGCGACTCACAACAGCTGTTATCTGTGCACCCTTATCGCTACTAACACTCGATAAGATTTGTGAAGAAGGGCTGCAGATTGTAAGCCGATGAATTATTTTGTAGATTCGGTAGTCGGTCGTGATATGTTGATGATTATCTGTGTTAATCCCGAGAGATTGAAACGGAGCTGCTGCAGCTGCCAGCACGCGGAAGAGGGCTGGTGAGGTACTGAAATAAGTGGTGTTAACAGTGTGGACAGTGGTGGTGCTATTAATCCAGTGAGTGTTACGAGTGTTAAGTAGAGCATCATGTTTCAGCAGGAAGCAGCAAGGAGAGGCAGGAACAAGTGGGAGGATGTTGCCCCGGAGAAGACTAGTGGCGGCGGCGCTGGCTGTGGCGCAGCAGGAGTGCCGCGCCCTTGGCCTCCCCTTGGCCTCTGTATCCCCCCGATGCCAGTCCCATGTCCAGGCCTTTCTCCCCACGAGGAGGTTTTCACACACAGGTCCTAGGGGCGCCGAGCACGCCGCAGAAGGCGGGTCCCAGCCGCCCACGCCGAAGAAGACCATCTTCTCGGGGATCCAGCCCACGGGCGTGCTTCACCTGGGGAACTACTTCGGGGCGGTGCGGCGGTGGGTGGAGCTGCAGGAACAAGGCCACAACGTTATCTTCTCTGTGGTCGACCTGCACTCCATTACCCTCCCGCAGGACCCCGCCAGTCTGCACTCGCAGATCCTCAACATGGCGGCCTCCCTTATCGCGTGCGGCATCGACCCCGCCCGCGCCGTGCTCTTCCAGCAGTCGCGGGTGTCTGAGCACGCCCAGTTCAACTGGGTGCTGGGCTGCCTCACCACCATCGCCCGGCTGGGCCACCTGCCGCAGTACAAGGAGAAGTCGGCCGCTCTCAAGGAGGTCCCCCTTGGACTGTACGTGTACCCCGTGCTGCAGTCCGCCGACATCCTGCTGTACCGCGCCACCCACGTCCCAGTGGGCGAGGACCAGCTGCAGCACATCCAGCTGGCCGCCCACCTGGCCAGGGTGTTCAACAACAAGTATGGGCGCACCTTCCGGCTGCCGCACTCCATGGTGTACGACGACTCGACGGGGCGCCTCCGCAGCCTCCGACAGCCCACCAGGAAAATGTCGAAGAGCGAGGCCGACCCCAAGAGCAGGATCGAGCTCACCGACACGCCCGACCAGATCCTCGAGAAGCTCAAGAAGGCGGTGACAGACTGTACGTCGGCGGTGTACTACGACCCCGAGGCGCGCCCGGGCGTGTCCAACCTCATGACGATCCACAGCGCCATCACGGGCCTCTCCTACGACGAGATCCGCGCCCAGTGCGAGGGCAAGGACACGGGCCAGTACAAGCTGCTGGTGGCGGATGTGGTGATCGAGCACCTAAGGCCCATCCACCAGGAGCTGACGCGGCTCCTGGAGGACAAGGCGCACCTCGTCGGCCTCCTCGACCTCGGCGCCGCTAGGGCCAAGGCCATCGCCGCCTCCACGTGGGCGGAGGTCAGGCGGAAGGTCGGCCTCTCCGAGTGACGTCAGAAACGCCAAAAGTTAAAAAGTAAAAAAAAAAAAAAGTGTAGAAAATAAGAAAGGTACTGCGTGTATGCAACTTTAGAGTTACTGTACAGTTAATTTAATGTATATATATTTTCTTATGTCTTGTTGCATTTTACCTCAGAGCTTGATATTCGCTAGATTATCAAACTGCATTAATAAAGTTGTTAACAGACAGGAACTTCTTCTCAACCAGCCTTGCATATTTTGTGAAGAGAGAAAAGTAAAGTTTCCGAAACTCTCGTTAGGAAAGGAATGCCAAATGGAGTTTTACGGTATCGTTAAGTGTAACACAAAAAAAATGGGGCCGGATTCATTAAGACACTAATTAAAGAAAATAATAAGTTGTCCATCTTCCTTTTGATTGTATTAGAGAGAGAGAGAGAGGGAGAGGGGGGAGGTCAGCGGGATGACAAGGAGATGACAGGGGGGATACTCACAGGGTGCGTAGAGAAGACGGAAAGAGAGAGAGAGAGAGAGAGAGAGAGAGAGAGAGAGAGAGAGAGAGAGAGAGAGAGAGAGAGAGAGAGAGAGAGAGAGAGAGAGAGAGAGAGAGAGAATACATTTCCAAGCTAGTTGCGTGGGCAGGCTTCTTCCGCTGAAGTGGTGTATGTGTGCATGTGCCCTCATGCTGTACACGAGTTAAAGGTGCAGGTCGAGGGACACGGGCGTGGAGTGACGTAGGGCGGCCGGAGCATTGGGAGGGGGGTGGGGGGCAGGAGGAAGGAACCATGAAATAAGAAACTTCGGGAAGGGATAAAGGTGGGATGGAATGAAAGGAAGGTAGAGAAAGAAGGAAAGCAAATTGAGAAAGAGAAAGAGAGGAAGAGCAAAGGATAGACAAAGAAAAGAAGCAGGGGAAGGGAGATAAAAGGAGAAAGATGGATGTGACGAGCAATTATCTTTCATGGGGGATGAACTGCAGAGATTCCCAAGTACACGTCACGAATGGCAAGGAAAGGCGACACGTCCGAGGATTTCCGCATAAAACATTGGACTGTATTTCAACAAGGACAAAACATTAGAACAAGTAATTTTATAGTCAAATACATATGCAAGATGCCTCGCTTAGGCTGGAGTTCACCCGGGAGATATTAGATCCAGTTTGCATTCCAGCGACATCGACTAACCATTGTCTTTTTTTTTTTTTTTTTTATATAGTTATGGAGTTCAGGGCTTGGGGGGTGGAGGAGGGGGACACCGTCGGAATATCGAGTGATATTCGACGCCTACGATATTAGGAATAGGAATAGGAATGTTAGGTCTTCGCTGGAATGCAAACCACAATGCGGAAGGGCCCGGTGAGTTGGCGTCGTTGATAATGATTGGCTGTTGTTGAGCGCATACCGGAGGAGGGGGTGGGGGTCGAAGTGCCTGCCCCTAGGGTTTTGCATGGCACGTCGAGCTCGTGGTGCCACGCAGAGGGGGTGGGGGGTGCCAAAGTGGGTAAGGGCGAAGGGATGGAAGAGGGAACGTGGGAGAATACGATTTGAGCGATGCAGATAACTTGCTCTGGAAACAAGCCAACGCCGCCGTCAGATTCAGCTGACGATGACGTCACGAACAGGACCAAAACACGGCCGGCGCCGTGGATGACCTCGTGTTTCCGACTGGACGCTGGGCGGGTCAAAAAAAGGTCATTTGTCCTCTTTTTCCCCTTTCTTGTTTCTCTTAGTCTGTCTTTCTCTCTCTCTTTTATTTACTTTGGCTCATTTCTCTCCGTCTCTCTCCCTCACTATTTTCTTTTTCTTTCATTACCTTTCTCATTTTTCCCCATTTTTTTTTCTTTCATTTCCTTTCTGTCCCATCTCTCCCTCTCACTCTCCCAGCCCATTTTTTTGTATCGCTTTGACACACGAGACTGGAAACTAAATAGGAGATGGACCTGACCAGATCCTCGTGTTTTCTTTTCCTCAGGCTTATCAGCTCCTGTAGGTTCGATCGCTCGGGTGCATTGATTAGCCGCTTCTGGGATAAACAGTCCACCGACCTAATCCCGATGGCAGAGATTAGCCAGTCGTTTCGCAAATAGACGGGTCGGCAGGCGAGCACTTACGAACTGGGAGGGATTACGTCCGTGTGATCCTGTATTGCCCCGAAGGCCGACCTCAACACGTAGATGGGTTGTAGGGGTGGGGGGGGGGGGGGAGGGGAGGCTTAGAAGGGTACGTTAAAGGGATTACAGGGCTGTGAAAGGAGGCTGTGGTATAAAGGAGCTATTGTATTGATTATTATAAAGGGTTCCAGGGTAGGGGGTGGGGGAAGGCGATAGATGGGGTGTCAACAAGGCGGATAAGAGAGGATTTGTTCTTTGGGTGATCCTCGTGTACAGGGACGAGGCTGCATACAAGGAGTAGTAGTTGGAAGGGGGTGCAGAGGATGAGGCTGAGAGAGGGGGCAGTGCTGAGGGCGAGGGTAAAGATGGGGCGAGGAGGACGAGAATTAGGATGAGGATAAAGAGGACGAATAGGAGGATGAAAAGGACGAGGAGGAGGAAGAAATGGCGATAGTGGAGGAAGAGGAAGCGGATGTGGCTGTGATCAGTGGCATTTTTTTTTTTTTTTTTCATGTCATCACGTCATCTCTTCTATTTAATTTACTTTGTTTTTATCTTTTAAATTATATTCTATTTACACTATAAGCATAGTTAAGTTAGGCTTACCCTATATTTCATTTACCTTATTTGTATAGGGAGTGGAGTTTGTAGTTTTTTTTTTTTTTTTTTTTCCTGAATGAATTGACTCTCAGGACCTCGCTGGCAGGAAGTGTTTATCTCGTGGAAAAAAAATAAAAAAAATACGTGGCATCCTCCGCCTTTCCAACACGTGCGAACCCAATCAATATTTCCGCTGCTTAAAGAAGAAAAGGAATAGATATGATTATCAGTATAAAAAAAAGTCACGGAAGATGGCGTTACTTCAAGAGAATCGGAGGGCCGTCGACGGTCCGTTGTGCGAGGCGAAAGGGCCGAGAGGAGCCGCTGTACTGGGAGACCAGAGGAGATGGGAAAAGTGGAGGAAATTGAGGGGAAGTAAGGGCGGAGAAGGGGGAGGGCGCTGAGGGAGAGGGAAGTGTCGATGAGGAAGGAAGATATGCAGGGGAAAGAGGGGTAGGTGGCAGCGCCGAAGAGGGAGGCTGGGGGTGGGGTGGGGGGGCTAGACTGGCACTGTGCCAACACGGAAAGTGTCGCCCGCTGCCCACCGCACAATAGGTGAAGGGGAAACTACATGGATTGGCTGGAATATAAGACGAAAGGGAAAGGAAGAGGGATAGGGAGAAATCAGAGGAAGAGGGAGAGGGAAGAAGGTAATGAGAATGAGTGAAACAGAAAGAGATAGGAATATGTAGATAACACTTCAGTTGAGATGAAAGAGAGAGAACATGAGGGAACCATGCAATCATAAGATTTCATAAGAGAATAAAATATAAAAATTTGATGGTAGAAATTGAGGCAGTTGGAATAGGCTCTTTCGCAGTAAAACGTGACACAGGCAAGAGATCACTGGAACGTTCCGGGAGTTAAGGGGACAAGATCCATTAAGGTTGGTCGGTCTCCCTCTCCCTCTCCCTCTCCCTCTCCCTTTCCCTCTCCCTTTCCCTCTCCCTTTCCCTCTCCCTTTCCCTCTCCCTTTCCCTCTCCCTTTCCCTCTCCCTTTCCCTCTCCCTTTCCCTCTCCCTTTCCCTCTCCCTTTCCCTCTCCCTTTCCCTCTCCCTTTCCCTCTCCCTTTCCCTCTCCCTTTCCCTCTCCCTTTCCCTCTCCCTTTCCCTCTCCCTTTCCCTCTCCCTTTCCCTCTCCCTTTCCCTCTCCCTTTGCCTCTCCCTTTCCCTCTCCCTTACCCTCTCCCTTACCCTCTCCCTTACCCTCTCCCTTACCCTCTCCCTTACCCTCTCCCTTACCCTCTCCCTTACCCTCTCCCTTACCCTCTCCCTTTCCCTCTCCCTTTCCCTCTCCCTTTCCCTCTCCCTTTCCCTCTCCCTTTCCCTCTCCCTTTCCCTCTCCCTTTCCCTCTCCCTTTCCCTCTCCCTTTCCCTCTCCCTTTCCCTCTTCCTTACCCTCTTCCTTACCCTCTTCCTTACCCTCTTCCTTACCCTCTTCCTTACCCTCTTCCTTACCCTCTTCCTTACCCTCTTCCTTACCCTCTTCCTTACCCTCTTCCTTACCCTCTTCCTTACCCTCTTCCTTACCCTCTTCCTTACCCTCTTCCTTTCCCTCTACCTTTCCCTCTCCCTTTCCCTCTCCCTTTCCCTCTCCCTTTCCCTCTCCCTTTGCCTCTCCCCTTTGCCTCTCCCCTTTGCCTCTCCCCTTTCCCTCTCCCTTTGCCTCTCCCCTTTGCCTCTCCCCTTTGCCTCTCCCCTTTGCCTCTCCCCTTTGCCTCTCCCCTTTTCCTCTCCCCTTTTCCTCTCCCCTTTTCCTCTCACTTTCCCTCTCCCGCACATACAATTTCCCCATCCACCCTTTTCCCCGTTCTGCGTTTATTACCCCATAAGAGTTCTGTGGCAAACCATGCCGGGTGTTGTCTGTGTATGCATGGCCATCTCCCAAGGCACTTTCCCGGCTGAGGACTCGTCTGACAAAGCGGAACGGCGAGGGTGGGCTGGGGGGGTGGGGGTGCGGGTGGGGGGGGGGGCAGTGACGGTTTGCTTGTGGGTTGTTGTTGTTGTTGTCGAGAGGGAGAGGGAGGGAGAGAGGATGGGAAGATGGGAAGATGGGAGGATGGGAAGATGGGAGGATGGGAGATGGGAGGATGGAAGAGAGGGAGAGGGAGGTAGGGTGGAAGAAAGGGCGAGGGTTGAAGGGGGATGGAAGAGAGGGAGAGCGAGAAAGTTAATGGAAGAGAGAGGGAGAAGAATGATGGAAGAAAGAGAGGGAGAAGAAAAGGGAGGATGGAAGAGAGGGACAGGGAGAAGGGGAATAGGAAGAGAGAGGGGGAATAGGAGGGAGTAGGAAGAGGAATGAGATGGAAGCGAGAAAAGAGAAGGAAAATAAAGGGGAGAGAGGGAGGAGAAAGTAGAGAAGAGCGGAAGAGGGATTGCAGAGGGTGAGAGGGTGTAAGAAGATGAACGAGGAAGAGAGAGAGAAGAAGAGCTAATGACTTGGAAAAGGAGCAAAGAAAAGCAAAAAATAAACCGGAGCGCAGGGGTTAAGACATAAAGCGACACGCCAGAGCAAGACAGACAAGACGGACGGTCCCTGGGTATTGACAGGCGTGCGATGTCCATGACTGATTCATGCGGGCCGATAAATCAAATACGAGACGGCGCTGGGAGTGCGTAAGTATGCATGGTGCGCCAGAATGCCCTTCGTGCGTGGGTGGGTGTGCGTGCGGCGGCCTGCAGGCATCCGCGGGGGACCTCAACACCATTTGCAGTGAGCCGAGGTGGGCGTGTCGTTTCCCCTCGCTGCATGGCGGCAGGCAGGGCGTCGCGCCTCTGGCAACCTGCGCCTCCCCCTATTTCATCCGAGGTGTACGATAACGTAATATTCTCAAAGGAGATGTAATGGGTTATTGTCCTGTGAGGAGGTGCTATTTATAGACTTGTGCATGGGGGGGAGGGGGGGAGGGAAGGGAAGAGATGGACTTTGATGGGCGAGGGCGAGTGGGCGGGGGGTGGGTGGGCTGGTGGGCTGAGAGAGAGATCAAGTAAAGCTGTGGTTAAAGGTGTGGTTGTGATGCGCGTGTTGGCCCGCCCGCCCCTTCGCTCGCGCCCCCGCCGTCTGCTGTCTGGTACCTTCGTCGTGGAGCGAAGGGGGCGAAGGGGCAGCCTCAGGAGCCCGCCCCCCCCCCTCCCCTGACCCTCCCCCATCTTCCTCGTGCCCCGACCGCCGCCCCGTCCTGGCGTCCGAAGAGAAATATGGTGGTTCGTGTCATCCTGATCTTTCAGTTTATATAGGCCAGAATATATTATATTTTTTATTAATGTTTTTTTTTTTTTCATTTCTTTATTGGCCTTGACACGTGGATCCCACAGGACACCGATATGGATCACGAAATTACGTGACTTAAAGTCGGATGAAGTTCTGTCACTCGGATAGAGGGTATCAGTTAAGTTTACGAAGGAAAAAAATCCACGGAGTTGTCTTGCCTGATTTCATAACTGGGGCCAAGGTGCAGGTTTGGCTCAAGTTAAGTAACGGGTTATGGAACATGTTGCTAGACATTGAAAAAAAGTGTTTATATATTATGGCTTATGTGAACGTTCACTTACACACACATACTCGTACGTACATACACACACACATACTCGTACACACACACACATACTCGTACACACACACACATACTCGTACACACACACACATACTCGTACACACACACACACACACACACACACACACACACACACACACACACACACACACACACACACACACACACACACACACACACACACACACACTCGTACATACACACACACATACTCATACATACACACACACACATACTCATACATACACACACACACATACTCATACATACACACACACACATACTCATACATACACACACACACATACTCATACATACACACACACATACTCGTACATACACACACACATACTCGTACATACACACACTTACACACACATACTCGTACATACACACACTCACACACATACTCGTACATACATACATACACACATATTCGTACACACATACACACACACATATTCGTACACACTTACATCCACATACACACATACTCGTACACACATACACACACATACTCGTACACACACACATACACACACATACTCGTACACACATACATACACACCCATACTCGTACACACATACATACACACACATACTCGTACACACACACATACTCGTACACACATACATACTCATACCTACATACACACATACATACATACACACACATACTCGTACATACATACATACACACATACTCGTACTCACATACATACACACACATTACTCGTACACACACACACACACAATACTCGTACACACATACACACACAATACTTGTACACACAATACTTGTACACACAATACTTGTACACACAATACTTGTGCACACAATACTTGTGCACACAATACTTGTACACACAATACTTGTACACACAATACTTGTACACACAATACTTGTGCACACAATACTTGTGCTCACAATACTTGTGCACACAATACTTGTGCACACAATACTTGTGCACACAATACTTGTGCACACAATACTTGTGCACACAATACTTGTGCACACAATACTTGTGCACACAATACTCGTACACACACATACACACACATTACTCGTACACACACATACACACACAATACTCGTACACACACATACACACACAATACTCGTACACACACATACACACACAATACTCGTACACACACATACACACACAATACTCGTACACACATACACACACAATACTCGTACACACACATACACACACAATACTTGTACACGCAATACTTGTACACACACATACACACACAATACTCGTACGCACACTCGCGCTCAAACAAACTTCCCAATTCACAGTCTGTTCTTATTGATTTGCAAATACATATGCTCATTCACACATATATATTTGCATATACATATGCACAGGTATACATACGCACACATGAAAGATGGAATAATGCAATGCCGCATTGATATAGATATATAAAAATCCTCCGTGTGTGTGTATGTATGTATGTATGTATGTATGTATGTATGTGTATGAATATGAATATGTATGTATATATAACAATCCTCCCTGGCCAGGCCTCGAACCTAGGTAACTCCGGGTATGAAACCGGAGGGCCAGTACTAAACTAGCCATGCCGTACTGGACCAGTACGGCATGGCTAGTTTAGTACTGGCCCTCCGGTTTCATACCCGGAGTGACCTAGGTTTGAGGCCTGGCCAGGGAGGATTGTTATATATACATACATATTCATACACACGTGTGTGTATATATACACACACATACACATACACACACACACACATACACATACACACACACACACATACACATACACACACACACACATACACATACACATACACATACACATACACATACACATACACATACACATACACATACACACACACACACACACACACACACACACACACACACACACACACATACACATACAAACACACACACACACACACACACACACACACACATACACATACACATACACATGTGTACACACACACACATACACATATATATGCACACATATATATGCACACACATACACATATATATGCACACATATATATGCACACACATCTATGCACACACTTGCTTATATGCATATACATACACATTCATATGCACACGCAAATTATGTATATTCACACATATACAGTATACATGCACACACAGACATACACAAGCGCATGGAAGATATTTTGTATGATCTTTGCATATACTTTCTCCCTCTCCCTCACTTACGTATAATTACTATCCTGTCCTTTCCCCTTTCGTCCGTCGCGGCGAGCTCCATCAGCAGGGTAATAATGTATGCCACGGGTGATTGCGTGAGGCCATATACACGGGGTCGCTTCTCCCGGTCCTTGGCTTGCGAAAATTGCTTTTATTTGCAGTCTCCCCCTTTTTGTGCTCGGAATTCGTGGTATGTTGGAAGGAAAGAGGGAGAGAAAGGGGGGAGCGGGGGGGGGGGGGGGAGTTTAAGAATGAGAGTGGAAGGAGAGGAGGAGAATGTAGAGGGAGAAGAAGAAAATCAAGGAGAGGGTATTGATAGTGTGTAATGGGCAGAAAGAAGAGTGCATATCGTAAAAGAGAGAGGGGGGGGGGGGGGGCGAGGGAAGAAGGAGAGAAGTTCGGAATAAGGATGGAAAGAGAGGAGAATGTTGAAGAAAAGCAAGGGGAGGGTATAAATAGTGTAACGGGCAGAGAGGAGAGGGTGAGAATTGTAAGGGGAAAATTAGAAGATATATAACGAAGAAGGTAATGATAGGAAGAAGAGATAGGAGATGAGAGAGAGGGAGAGAGGGAGAGAGAGAGAGCAGACTAAGGTGAAACACGTGCAAATCCAGTTGCAGGAGCACAAAGTTAGAGGCAAGAAAAGGGAAGGTAAAGGCAATAAGTGATAAAGTACATAGATGGAGGGAATAAAGAGGAAGAGGGAAGAGGAAGGGGAAGAGGGCGGGAGATTTATGTAGTATCTTTAAGAGAGAGGAGAAAGGGAAAGAAAGATGTAGAGGGAAAAGGAAAAGATTCGTGGAAATGAACGCAAAATGAACGAGTGTGAGTGTTCATATACGTGTTTGTCAACATACTGGAGCGTGTATTGATATATTAATGCGTGTGTTGACATGTGTTTTGGTTCATAAAGGAAAATATCGATTTTTCCAGTCACCAGTAAGAGGTCATGTGGTACACGAGGAGTAGGAGGGGAGGGAGAGGGAGGGAGAGATTGAGATTGAGGGGTGGGGGGGGGGGGTAAAGGGTGAAAATAGAAAGTCAGGAGAGAAAAGAGAGGAAGGGAAAAGGAAACCAAGATCGACAGAGAAACGAAGAGAAGCGAAGGGAGATTCAGCGAGGCACGACTACTCCCCACAACCGGAGAGCAGTAAAATCCAGGAGGCAATAAGAAAAAAGGTGAAGTCGCCCGCCAGCGTTGACCCTCACGCCCACCGCCGCCCATTTCTTGGTCTCCTCCACGCCCGCAGACTCCAGATTCCAGCCTACGGAGCTGTTTCCTTCATCCACTCCACTTCACTTCACTCCACTCCTCTCTTTCTCTCTTTCTCTTTATTTCTCTTTCTCTTTCTTTCTCTTTCTCTTTCTTTCTCTTTCTCTTTCTCTTTCTCTTTCTTTCTCTTTCTCTTTCTTTCTCTTTCTCTTTCTTTCTCTTTCTCTTTCTTTCTCTTTCTCTTTCTTTCTCTTTCTCTTTCTTTCTCTTTCTTTCGCTTTCTTCCTCTCTCTCTCCTTCCCTCCTCTCTCGCCTTCCCTCTTCCTGTTTTTTTCTCCTCCATCTCCACCTTCCTCTTATTCTCCTTCTCTTCCTCTCTTCCTCCTCCTCCTCCTTCTCATTCCTTCCCTCCTTCCACTTTCCTTTATTTCCTGCATTTCCTGCTTTGCAATGTTGCATGTATCATAATCCGGCGAGATTCTGAAATAAACAAAAATGCCTCTGGTTTATGTTTCGGAATAAATTACCAAGATTGATTGATAGATAAATATACAGATTTACGGATAGACAAGTAGACAGATAGATAGATAGACAGATAGATAGACATATAGGTATAGAGATAGTCAATATAGATAGACAATATACAGACAGACAGACAGACAGACAGACAGACAGACAGACAGACAGACAGACAGACAGACAGACAGACAGACAGACAGACAGACAGACAGACAGACAGACAGACAGACAGACAGGCCTATAGGTATAAAGATAGTTAATATAGATAGACAATATACAGACAGACAGACAGAGCAGAATTCTTCCCGAACTGTGTCCGAGCGAGTTCGGACGAGTTTCTTGCATAACTCCTGGAAGCGAGTCACTGAACACGATCCACGGTTCTTGTCTTCGCCCTTTCTCTTTTCTTTTCTTTTTCCCGGTTATTGTTCTCCATTCTGTTGATTGGGGTTTCTTTTCTCTCTCGTTCTTTTTCTCGTTCTCGTTCCTTCTCTTTCCTGAACTTTCGTTCTCTTTCGTTCTCTCTCGTTCTCTCTCTCGTTCTCTGTCTACTTCTCAATTTGTGCACTTTTTTTTACCCTCTTCCG
The DNA here is from genome assembly GCF_019202785.1 of Penaeus chinensis. Taxonomy (NCBI): domain Eukaryota; kingdom Metazoa; phylum Arthropoda; class Malacostraca; order Decapoda; family Penaeidae; genus Penaeus; species Penaeus chinensis. Next base: position 5,592,876 of record NC_061832.1, read on the forward strand.
CTTTTTATCTTTGTATTCGTATTTTTCACAGAATATATGCAAGGTAAAAGTTAAACAAGTAAAACAACAGAACATGGAAAGCAACTGGAAGACTGATTCTCTCTTTTTTTACGAGAGAAAGATAAACAAACAAACAGACAAAAATAAGCAAAGGAAACAGAGAAATGAAAATATCACGGAAGACTGACGGGAAGAAATCATACCCAAGGTTATATATATAATATATAATATATACAATAATATATATATATATAATTATACAATTTTTTTTTTTTTTTTTTTTTTCTCTCTCCTTTCCTTCCGTAGCCCTTTTGAGGAGAATCCCCCAGCAGTAAAATCTTTTATGGGGAGCTGGGGGGAGGGGCGATAGGACGCGCGTGAGGTGGGAGATGGGAGGGGGGAGGGGGGGAGGTGGAGGGTTCATGATGATGATGACGATGACTGATTTTGATGGTGATGACTGGTTCTGGTGTTGATTATTTTGATGGTGAATCTGATGTTGATGGAGATGGTGATCGATTTTGATTGCGATTTTATTGGTAATATGGTGATGGTGTTGATAAAGAGTGGAAGTGATAAAGGAGCGAGTGGAAGAAGGCTGATAGAGGAGGGAGGAGGGTAAGGAAACAGGACAAGGACACTCAGCGTGTTTGTCTCTCCCGGGTTTTCTTTCTTTCTTTCCTTTCTTTCTTTCGGCGACTAAGAAAGAGAGAGAGAGAGAGAGAGAGAGAGAGAGAGAGAGAGAGAGAGAGAGAGAGAGAGAGAGAGAGAGAGAGAGAGAGAGAGAGAGAGAGAGAGAGAGAGAGAGAGAGAGAGAGAGAGAGAGAGAGAGAGAGAGAGAGAGAGAGAGAGAGAGAGAGAGAGAGAGAGAGAATTTTATGGTTGGTATCCCCTAATTCTCCTCTTCCATTCACTCTCCACCTTCCTTACCCTCTCTCCCTTTCCCTTTCCCTCTCCCTCTCCCTCACCCTCACTCATTCCCTCCCTTACTATCACCCCCTCTCCTGCCTTCTCCCTCCTCCTCTTCCTCTTCCTCCTCCTCTTCCTCCTCCTCTTTCTCCTCCTCTTTCTCCTCCTCTTTCTCCTCCTCTTTCTCCTCCTCTTTCTCCTCCTCTTTCTCCTCCTCTTTCTCCTCCTCTTTCTCCTCCTCTTCCTCCTCCTCTTTCTCCTCCTCCTCCTCAACCTCTCCCTCCTCCTCCTCCTCTTCCTCTTCCTCTTCCTCTTCCTCTTCCTCCTCCTCAACCTCTCCCTCCTCCTCTTCCTCCTCCTCTTTCTCCTCCTCCTCCTCAACCTCTCCCTCCTCCTCTTCCTCTTCCTCCTCCTCTTCCTCTTCCTCCTCCTCAACCTCTCCCTCCTCCTCTTCCTCTCCCTCCTCCTCTTCCTCCTCCTTCCTTCTCTTTCTCCTCCTCTCCCTCCTCTTCCTCTTCCTCTTCCTCTTCCTCTCCTTCACCGCCACCTGCTCCTCCCTCCTCTCACTCTCGCTCTTTTTTCCTGATGCATCATATTATAATGAAACCACAAAATTAATCTCTTGATTATGGTGATGAGCCGCTTAAGGTGACCTGAAGAGGAAGATGAAGTGGAGGAAGATAAGGGATGAGAAGACGAAGACGAAGAAGGTAAAAGAGTGGAAAAAAGAGTGGAAAAAAGAGTGGAAAAAAGAGTGGAAAAAAGAGTGGAAGAGAGGGGCAGAGAGGGGCAGAGAGGGGCAGAGAGGGGCAGAGAGAGGCAGAGAGGGGCAGAGAGGGGCAGAGAGGGGCAGAGAGGGGCAGAGAGGGGCAGAGAGGGGCAGAGAGGGGCAGAGAGGGGCAGAGAGGGGCAGAGAGGGGCAGAGAGGGGCAGAGAGGGGCAGAGAGGGGCAGAGAGGGGCAGAGAGGGGCAGAGAGAGGCGACATTTCCTTCCTGTCCTGACTTGATGCAATTTCATCCTGGTTATGCGTCTTTTCACCAGCGCAGAGATCCTCGCATCTTTCATTTTCCCTTCTCCCACAATTCGAGTTCTTCCTTTCCTCATTTCTCTTCCCTTCTCTTCCTTTCCTTTCTTGTTTTTCGTCACCCCACCCCCGTCACTTTACATTTATCACGCCACCTGGCCCTTACTGTCATATTCTTTCTCTTTCTCCGTCTCCTCCCCTCTTCTTCCCTCGCTCCTCTCTTCTCCTCTTCTCTTCTTCACTTATTCTGCATCTTCCCATTTTTTTCTCTCTTCTCCCTATATCTTCCTTCCTTTTTTTTTCTCCGTATTCTTCTCCATTCTTACCTTCTCTTCCTCTTTCTCCGCTTCCTTACTTCCTTTTCCTCTTTCTCCTCCTCGTCGTCGTCGTCCTCCTTGTTCTACACTCTTCCTACGTTTTCACATTCTCTCTCTCTCTCTCTCTCTCTCTCTCTCTCTCTCTCTCTCTCTCTCTCTCTCTCTCTCTCTCTCTCTCTCTCTCTCTCTCTCTCTCTCTCTCTCTCTCTCTCTCTCTCTCTCTCTCCCTCTCTCTCCCTCTCTCTCTCCCGTGTTTCGTGTATGATGTCTCGATTCCATGACCGAAGTCCATTAGCGGTTGGAAATGACTGCTCCTCTTGTCAGCTGTGTCTGTCTGTCTCTGTCTCTCTGGCTTCTCTTCTTTTGGTTTCTGTTTGTTCGTCTCTTTTTTTTCATTTTATTATCTTTTGTTTGTTTGTTTTCCTTCTCTAATCTCTTCGTGTATTTTTTTCCCGTGTTTTTGTTCTGTTTACTGTTTCTTTTCTCTCCGTCTCTCTTATTCCCTCGTTCAGTCTCTAGCTTAATCTATTTTTATCGTATTCTCTATTATATTATTATCTTATTTAAAAAAAAAAAAATAGCAGTCTTCACCACATCGAAGACGCTGATTGGCTGAGGAGCTTAGCCAATCAGAAGGCTCTGTACCTATTGTCTTGTTAATGGCGTCAGATCCTTCCATATATAGGACTGGAGATGAAGAGCTTGATCTTATGACAATGCAGTCTTCTCTCGAATCTATTTTATTGTTCGCTATTTGGTTTTGTAATCAAGGTGTGTGTGTGTGTCTCTCTCTGTGTGACTGTGTGTGTATG
>NC_061832.1:5603438-5613438 GCF_019202785.1 Penaeus chinensis
TTCCGGAGTCACTTCTTGGGACGAGCTCAAGAACGCGAAATCAATCAAGGTCGTATTCACTCCACTCTCGCATCAAGGTCAGCGAGACGATCCGTACACTTGTACTGCGGAACGGGGGGGGGGGGGTATTCGGGTGGGGGTGGGGGGTGGAATGACCTTCCAGCCTCCAAGGCGGCCTTATGCGTCGCCTTGACCTTTCTGTTCAGATTAGAAGAGGTGCATTGACCTTTATCCGTGTTGGAAGGTCGTGTGTCTTTGAATGGAAGGGGTCTTGCAGAAACTTCGCTTCGTTTCACTTTTTTCTTTTTCCATTCTTCGGATTTTTTTATTTTTTTTATAAAGATGAATTTTGTGTTCACTTTTCTTTCTTTTTTTATTTTTCACTTTTCACTTTTCTTTTCTTTCATTTTTTCTTTTCTTTTTTCTTTTTTTTTTCTTGTATTCTGTCCTCCTGTCCCGCGCCATTCTCCATTCCTCTTATTCCTCTTATAACTCCCGGGAAAGATGGTTCTAGAAGCAGGAGGGAAGGATAAATCAGACACCATTTATAGCGGCGAATTTGTCTCGTAAATCTCCGAAGAAGGGGAAGGAGGGGGAGCAGAAAGGAGGGGAAGGAGAGGGGAGCGAAGGTCAGAGAAAGAAAGAAAGAAAGAAAGAGAGAAAGAGAGAAAGAGAGAGAGAGAGGGAGGGAGGAAGGAAGGAAGGTGGAGACAATAAAGGGGAGATGGGAAAGGGAGACATAGAAAAGAGAGGAGGAGGAGGTGGGGAAGACAGCAAGAAGAGAGAGGGAGTGGGATAGAAAAGAGAAGATAAGAGGTGAGGGAGATAGAAGAGATGGAGGGAGGAAGGGAGATGGGACAGGGAGATGGGAATGGCAAGGAGGGGGGAGGGGGCGATAAGACAAACAGGAAGTAGAGGAATGGAGAAGAAGGGAAGATGATCATACGGAGAGGGGAGTAAATAATGGCGAAGGGAAAGAGAAGGCCAGATAATGACGGGAAGAGGGAAGAAGAAGACTCAAAGATACATTTCCCTCTTCCCTTCCCCTTCTCCCCCTCCCCCCTCCCCCCTGCCCCCTGCCCCACTTTACCCTTGGTGCGCTCACTCGATGTTCTTTGGGTTTATTTATGTAGAATAATTATGTAGATTTATGTAGAATATTTAGGTATTCGTATCGGAATCTGGGATAGAACCACGAATATGGTATTGTTTGTGTACTGGAATAAGGATAAAGAAGTACGTACGCACTTCTCTATCTTGCTTACTGTCTATATATCTTTCTCTTTTTCTGGTTTCTTTCTCTCCCTCTCCCTCTCCCTCTCGCTCTCGCTCTCCCCTTCTCTTTCTCTCTCTCCTCTTTCTCCCTCTCCTCTTCTTTCTCTCTCTCTTTTTTCTCTCTCTCTTTCTCTCCTCTCCTCTCCTCTCCTCTCTCGTTTTCGTGTTTTATTTTGTATCTCCTCACTCATCTCATCCTTATATCTACACATACCACTGTTTCAATTTCTCTCGTATGCTTCCATCCTCTTTGTTCTCTCTCTCTCTCTTACTCAGTTTAACCGCAGGCGCCCAGCATTTTCTCAAAATGTCTTAAGTAAAGCATCATTAATGTAACAGGAACCGAAATGCTCTAGGAAATGTGGACCGAAAAAAAAAACAGAAAATAGAATGTCGGACGAGACGGACATCAGGTGGACGTCAGGGGTCAGAGGTCAGGGGTCAGGGGTCAAACGGGCTGGAGGTCAAAGGTCAGGTTAACGCAGCGACGGGCGGCAGCTCCTGATTCGCCCGTCGATTCTCGCTTTCGCTCTTTCGTTGCTCTTGTTCTCTTTGGTTTTCTTGCCTTCTATCTTTCTCTCCTCTTCTCCCCTTTCCTTGTCTCTCTCCTCCTCCCACTTCCACAGTCAACCCCTCTCCCCCACCTTCTCCCGCTACTCTCCTTGTTTCCCTCTCTCCCTCTGTCCCTCTCCCTCTCTCCAATTCCACTCTCCCTTTCAATCTCTCCCTCTTCATCTCCCTTATACCTTGTCTCCCCCCCTATTCCCTCTACCTGCCCCCCCCCCCCCCCGTCCCCCCTCTCTCTTCGTGTTTTGACCCGTTTGTGTGGCGAGAGAAATCTGAGCCGCACGCGATTTTCATCCTAATGAGCATTCGTTCAGTCTGCAGATAATGGTTCGACAAGGAATCGCCTTGCCTTCGATTATCTGAACACAGCGCTCACGTTCATGTATTTATCTGTCTATTTTCTTTGTTGTTGTTGTTGTTGTTGTTGTTGTTGTTGTTGTGGTTGTTTCGTCTGCTGGGAAAAGAAATATATATTCTTGCATTTGCATGTTTACTCTGCGGCCGATATATATATTTTTTTATTCTTAAATGTCATATTTCTGTTTCTACATAACATATTGGGTTTAGACAATCTTTATCTTATCTTTTCTTATCTTTTCCATTTGTAAAATTCTCTTTCACCACCCCTCTTTCCTTTCCTTTCGTTCTTTCTTCGTCTTTTTACTCGCTCTTTCTTTTCATTTTTATTTTAAATTTCCTAACACTTTTTTCTTCCCTTCTCTCTCCACTCCTCTCTCTTATTCTTTCTCCTTCCTTTCTTTTTCTTTCTCCTCCCTCTTTCCTTTCCTTTCGTTCTTACTTCGTCCTTTTACTCGCTCTTTCTTTTTATTTAAAAAAGAAATTCCTAACACTTTTCTCTTCCCTTCTCTCTCCACTCCTCTTTTATTCTTTCTCCTCCCTTCCTTTTTCTTTCTCCTCCCTCTTTCTTTCCTTTCGTTCTTACTTCGTCCTTTTACTCGCTCTTTCTTTTTATTTAAAAAAGAAATTCCTAACACTTTTCTCTTCCCTTCTCTCTCCACTCCTCTTTTATTCTTTCTCCTCCCTTCCTTTTTCTTTCTCCTTCCTGTCTTTTTCTTTCTCCTCCCTCCGAGACAAGACGACAGGGATAAACACCGACTGCACATGGCTGGCTGAGAAAGGGGGAGGGGGGAGGGGGGAGGGGTGTCTGAAGAGGATGGGGGTGGATATTACAGGGGAGGGGAGGGGGGGGGGAGAGTTCCGAGCATCGATCCTTCCAGAAGTTTGAGAGAAAGAGTGAGAGGGAGGGCGAGGTAAGGGCGGGAAGAGGGATAGAGAGGGAGATTATATATATATGAGAGAGAGAGAGAGCGGTAGACAAAGAAATAGAGATATAGAGAGAGCAAGAGGAAAAGTAAGAATAAGCTAGAAAGACATTGCGAGAGAGGGAGTAGGAAGTAAAGAGCGAGGAAGTGCAAAAGGGATAAAGGGGGAGAGGGAAGAGGGGGGAGGGGAGGGGATGGGAGAGACGGGATGGGAGAGACGGGAGGGGAGGGGAGAGACGGGAGGGGAGGGGAGAGACGGGAGGGGAGGGGAGAGACGGGAGGGGAGGGGAGAGACGGGAGGGGAGGGGAGAGACGGGAGGGGAGGGGAGAGACGGGAGGGGAGGGATGCACAGGACAAATTAGTGCCGGTAGTAATGAGCAAATAACTTGGAAGAAAACTTTAAAAAAGAACATCGGCTTCGCATGTCTCGACGTACAGCAAAGGGTAATTGTTTTTGTTTGTTGTTTGTTTATAGGAGGGTGTTTCTTTTTTCCTTTTTTCCCTAATTCCCTTCCACTCTCCATCCATACTTTTTTTTTTTTTTCTTATTTCCTTTTGATTCTTTCCCCTTTCTCCTTTCCACTTCGTTCTCTCTCTCTCTCTCTCTCTCTCTCTCTCTCTCTCTCTCTCTCTCTCTCTCTCTCTCTCTCTCTCTCTCTCTCTCTCTCTCTCTCTCTCTCTCTCTCTCTCTCTCCTTCTCCACACCCCACCCACACCTTTGTCCTTTTTTCCCTCTCTCCTTCCATATATTCCCCCTGTTTTCCCCTCGCCCTTCCCGCTTTCCCCTCAAGGCTCCGCATGCGGTTGGCCCGAGACGTCAATGCCGCAGTTATAATTTGTCGCGATAAGGCACACAATGGGCCGACTGGAAACTAATTACGAATTGCCAACCGCACGATGGTGAGGGGGGGATGCGGGGGGGGGGGCGAGGGGGCGAGGGGGCGAGGGGAGTGTGATAGGGAAAGGGGAGGGCAGGAGAGGAGTGTGATAGGGAAAGGGGAAGGAAGGAGGGGACGGCGCGGGAAGAAAGGGGAAAGGAGGTAGATAGGGAGAGTGTTAAAGGAGTTATTTGGGTTAAGGGGAAAGATAAAAAGGGTAGGGGAGAGGGAGGGACGAGGAGAAAGGAGGGGGAAAAGAGGCAGATAAGGAGTGTTTGAAGGAGTGATTGGGGTTGAGGGGGAAAGAGGGTTTTTTGGGGGGCTCGCTCTCGCTACCCGCGCCCGCGAGCACGGCAGTAAAGTGCTCGAGCGACCAGCCCTCCTCCACACCTTATAGCCTGTCCTATGCACGCAGCCAACCAGCGGCATGCGAGCGCTGTGCTTATGTCATCGTCAACACACCGAGAAGTAAGATGGCCACCGCCGCAAATATATCAGCAACAATGACACAGCCGACGCAAACATGGAGTGACCGTACAAGCATGACCACCAAGAACTATCTATATCACACTACCAATGACAAGCCCAGCGCCCGACATTTCCGCTCCCACCCACCCACGTTGAAGACAACCACACATCAACAAATATCACTATCCGAAAGACTAGACGAGAGAAACCCTCATCACTACCTCTCCGACCATCCTCTTTAGCGTTCCCACAGTCATAAGTTGGGGCGTGCATCTGAACTAGTCGAGGCGGACAGCCCATAATACTCCCATGAGATTTGAACGATGCCCTTGCGGGGGAGCTAGCCAGGTAGGCCTAGGTGGTGGAGGTGGGTCGGGAAGAAGGCTGAAGGGGCCAGGCAACAGCGACACAGGGGTCGGGGGTCGGTGCGGCACGGTAATGTGTGGGGGCGGGTGCGGGGGCGGCAAGTGCCCGGGGGGCCGGGTGACGGGTCTAGCAGCCTGCACGGGTTCCCGGGGGATCGTGTGACTCTGCGGGCACTGGTACCGGTTGGGCCGTGAGGGTGTCGGGGCGCGGCTGTGATGGACAGTGGGCATGGTGTCGGGGCGCTGCGTCCGCCGGGACTCTGACCCACGCAGGCACCATTGTGTCCCCCCCGCGTGGCTGCGATGCCCGCCTCGAACCTGTGACAACGTGAACCCCGCGCTGGGGGGGGGGGGGCCAGCAGGTCGCTAACCCTCCTATGTGCTAAATGCAGGTCGGGCATGGCGTCAACGACCCCTGCACCGCCACGGCCCCAAGAGCCGCGACGACTGGGCTGAAAACGGCCTCTGTTCTCGCCCGCCCCTCGCTGCTGCATATTGCCTGCCAGCGAGCTATTTGCCTCGTAAACGCCCCTCCCTCCACTCTCTTCACCTCTATCGTTCTCCCACTCCCATCCACCCCCCCACCGGATTCATTTCTCCCCTTTCCTTCTTCCCTTCTTCCCTATTCATCACCTTTCTGTTCCTGTCAGCTCCTTCCCCCACCCCACCCCCCTTCCTTCTCTCTACTCTCTCTTCTCTTCTCTCTCCTCTCTCTCTCTCTCTCTCTCTTCCTCTCTCTCACTCATCTCAACTCTCTCTCCCCTCATCTCTCTCTCTTCCTCAACATCGTCTCTCCCCTTCCCCTCTCCGCTCTCTCACATCGTCTCTCTCTCTCTCTCTCTTCACTCTCTCTTCTTTTTCTCTCTCTCTCTCTCACATTCTCTCTCCCCTTCATCTTTCTCTCTCGTCTCTCCTCTCCTCTCTCTCCCTCTCTCTCGCTCTCTCTCTCTCTCTCTCTCTCCACTCTCTCTCTCTCTCACTCTCTTTCTCTCTCTCTCTTTCTCTCTCTCTCCTCTTCTCTCTCTCTCCTCCTCTTCTCTCTGCTCTCTAGTCTCTTTTGGGTGTTCTCTCTCTCCTCCTCTTCTCTCTCTCTCTCTCTCTCTCTCTCTCTCCCTCTCTCTCTCTCTCCTCTCCTCTCTCTCTCACCTCTCTCTCTCTCCTCCTCACTCTCTCCTCTCGTCTCTCTCTCTACTCCTTTTTCTACTTCCCCCTGCCTTTCTCTTTCTTACTTTACCCACCAATCTTCCTTCCATCCCACCTTCCTTCCTTCCCACCTTCCTTTCATTCTATTTTCATCCCCCTTCCTTCGCCATTTTTTTCTAAGAATACAGAAAAAAAGAGAAAAAAACAGGCGTAAACAAAGCGTGCAAGAAGCCCCACATTGACCGCTTGTAGTGGACTGGCGAACGCAGCGGCTTACCGTGTGAGGGAAGGGGTTGTGTGGGGGGATGGTGCGAAAGGAGGGAAGGACGAAGGAAGATTATGGAATGGGTAGGGAAGAAGGAACAGAGAAGGAAATGGTGGGAGAGAAGGCAGAGAGGGAATGGGGGAGGGTGCGAACGTGCCGAGCGGGCATTGGGGGAGGGCAGAAGGAAGAGAGGTATGGGGGACGGGGCGCCTGTACGCGAGTTCACAGGTGTGCTGGACCACAAACGCACGCGACACCGGGGGCATATGGTACTTGCACAGTTGCTCTCGCACACTGCCCGGCCCATGCCTCGCGCCCGCCGGCCGATAACCTGCGGCCGCAATCATGGACCGGTGCCCGTACAGTTACGAGGCCGCACCGGGCAGCCCGCGCGCGGGCGCTTGTCCCTGCGCCCGACGCGCGGCCTCATGCCTGTCGGCGCTACAGGGGCCGAGGGGTCCCCCCTGGTGCTCCACGCCAGGGGGGTAGTCGGGTAGAGTGAGCCCTTAGCATCCCCTAAGCGTACCTGCGACCTCACACCCCAACAGAGCAGTCGCTCGGAATTCGACGTCGCATGCTTTAATTTACAATACTGATTGAAGCCCTCAACGAAGCTTGCCATTTATCGCCCGCCCGTCGCCCCCGTCAGAGCGCAACAGGGGGTGGGGGGAGGATGGGGCAGGCGCCGGAGGACGAGAGGCCGTGAGGTGCCGGGAGAGGCATTCCGGCCCAGGTGCGATGGTGGGCGGAAGAATAGGCGGGTACAGGCGGACCCGGAACGAGGCTGTTGCGGGCGGCGAGGGGATAGTAGGCAGGGCCGCGGTCAGGCCGGTGGCGGGAAGGCAGGCCGAGCACTGTCCGCGACCACCTAGGGGGGCCTGACCGCCGGAGCCTCATCTCCAGGGTAAAAGGAGGACGCAACAACAGTCCGGATCGGTAGGACCCGGTGGGGGGTGGACAGGTGCCGCCCACGCGTATGTAACAGCATTCAACGCTGCAAGGCCCTCCAGACCCAGTCTACAACTGCTCCTGCTTACTGCTACTGCATAACTGTCTACACGCAGGCCGGCTATCCAGAGGGCCACGTCTCAGACCTCTCGCAGCGTCTGTGACAATTGGGATTAGTTGTTGTTGTTGTTGTTGTTGTTGTATGATTGTTGTTGATTCAGAAGTGTGTTTGGCGGGCGTGTCGGGTACGCAGCGTGGCCTTGCGCTCGCGTGGAGTGTGTCATGAGTCATGCGCGAGTCGTGCATGACTTACTCTTTCTGCTCTTGGATCGGATGGGTGGGGGCGGGAGGGAGGGGCAAGGGATACGGTAGCAAGTGGCATAATTAGACCTACCTCTGTGTTGTCGCTTTCATTATGTTGATTTTTATTGGAATTAGGATTTCCATGCAGTATTTTGTAATAAATTTGATTCTTAAGTTGATTTTATTATATATTTTGGTCACTTTAAATTTACTGTATTATATTATGATCATTTATTATTTTTTTGGATTGCCATTTTCATTTTATTATATTGTTTTGTAACATTTTATGTTACATTGTAATTTTCGTTTTTTTGCGCCACATCATCATTTTCACTTTGTTATATTTAAATGTTCTTTGTTATATTAGATTGCAGTTATTTAAATTGTAGTATTGTGCTGTTCATTTGATTTTAATTATTTTAATTTTATTATTTTTATTACATTACATCATCAATCCATCAATTACAACATTATCATTTTCATCATATTAAAGCGTCATTATACTACCCTTTCAGGCCAGCTTTATGCCTTGTGGATAGCATACGACTGTGGACAAATTATGTAATTTCCCCCTCGGTTTGATAATGTGTCGCATTGAGAATAAAAACAATGGAAATATATTGATATGACGAGGTGATAGTGAACAGTGACAGATTATCCGGCTCGACACAATGACACGAGCGAGATTGGTGTTTTCTGTTCCGTATCTGTCGCGGTCGGTTGGCCGGGCCGAAATGACGGGCAGATTAGCGCTTGACGAATGTAAGGGCAGGTCGGGGTGGGGGAGTGGGGGGGGGGGGGTGGGGTGGTCGTAATGAGTGTTGATGTGATTATCGGGTTGTTCGTTTTTTTGTGTGTTTTGCTTTTACATCATTTGTTTCCGTCTTTTGTCTTTCTTCATTGTTCTTCCTCTTCCTCTTCCACCTCCTCGTCCTTTTTCCTTTTGCTTTCATCATCTCCTTAATTCTTCTTCCTTTTCTTCTTCTCCTCCTTTCCCTTTCCTCTTCTTCCTCTGCTTATTCTCCTCTTCCTCCTCCTTCATATTCTCCACCTCCCTGCTCTTCTTCTTCTTATTCCTCCTCCTTCATATTTTCCTCCTTCCTCCTCCTTCCTCTTCCTCTTCCAATTCTCTTCCTCCTCTTTTTCTTTTTCTTATCCATCCTCCTGTAGTTCCTCTTCCTCCCGCCCTGATTTTTTCCCTTTACACCAGCGAGTGATGCCTAAGCTGCTCTCTCAAATCTCTTTCATTCTTAAGGCGGGCGTGACTAGACAGGCGAGATGTCTATGCCCCCCCCCCCCTCCTCCCTCGTCTCACTCTTCCCCTCACTCCCTTTCTCCTCTCTCTCTCTCTCTCTCTCTCTCTCTCTCTCTCTCTCTCTCTCTCTCTCTCTCTCTCTCTCTCTCTCTCTCTCTCTCTCTCTCTCTCTCTCTCTCTCTCTCTCTCTCCTACTTCCTCTATTTTTTTCCTCCTCTCTTTTTCTCCTCTCTCTTTCTCCTACTTTCTTTCTCCTTCTGTGTACCTGTCTATACATACATGCTTATTCATACATCATACTTACATACTTACATAAATACATATGCATAATACTTATACATGCATATACATAATACTAATATATACATATACGTACGTGTACATAATGATTTAGCACATACTAATACATGCATACTTAAGTATACAAATGGATAAGAGAATGCATGCATACATATTTTGTTTTCTTGTTCATAGAAACTGAATATGGAAAGTAAATATTCTCCTGCTCTTTTCTCTTTCGCCTTGTTCTTCCTCTCCCTTTATGCTGTTTTTCTTCTTTCTTCCCTTTATTCATTACTTTGTGTTCTCTCCCCCCCCCCCCCCCCCCCCATTTCTCTTAAGATCGCTACGTTCTCTCGCCCAAGCCTTCTCCCTCTCTCATTTCGCCTTGGGCCCCCTCCTTCCCTCACCCGTTTCCTACCTTCGTTTCCCTACTTTTTGCTCCTCCCCTTCAGCCCCATCCTCCCTTCCCTCCCCCCTCCCCTACCCTTCCTTCGGACCCCTCCCTCCTCCTCCTCCTCCTCCTCCTCCTCCTCCTCCTCCTCCTCCTCCTCCTCCTCCTCCTCCTCCTCCTCCTCCTCCTTAACACTTCCTTCGGCCCCCTCCCTCCGCCCTCCCCTACCTCCCCTACCTCCCCTACCCCCCTCGGCCGATTTTCCCCCGTTGTATTGACTCAGGCAGGCACTCGGCGTTACGGGGAGCGTGAAGACCCGGCAGGCAAGTGGTGTACATTAGCGACCGCCCGGTGAATATTGCAAAAGCAGAGTCAGCTGTGATGTGCCGCCCCCTCCCCCCCCCCCTCTTCCTCCTCCCTCCTCCCTTCTCCTCTTCCCTCCTCCTCTTCCCTCCTCCCTCCTCCCTCCTCCCTTCTCCTCTTCCCTCCTCCCTTCTCCTCTTCCCTCCTCCCTTCTCCTCTTCCCTCCTCCCTTCTCCTCTTCCCTCCTCCCTTCTCCTCCTCCCTCCTCCCTTC
>NC_061832.1:5618438-5619595 GCF_019202785.1 Penaeus chinensis
GATAGGAAGGGGTAGTGAGAAATTAAAGGAGATGGGGAGTGATGGGAAGGAAAGAGAAAGGAAGGGCAAGTATATAGAAAAAGAAGAAAATACGTAGATGAGCATTAGGAAATAAATAGCATTTAGGTGAAAAAAAATGATAAAGCACATTAATAAATCGATAGACTTTTGATCCCCGCGGCGTCACAGAGTCGCACGTTCCGGCGCAGTGGCCCGAACGCCGAAGCCGAAGCCGAAGCCAACGGCAAGATATCCCCGGGTGTAATTTCCTTCGACGTGTGTTTTATGCGTTCGGGCGAGTTATGACACGTGCGCATGCAATCTCTGAGGTGGCCGTCGATATAAATGGTAAAAAAAATACGGATTCGTTCTTTTGAGGTCGAACGGCGTCTGAGACAAATAAGAAAAAAAGCGGAAAAAAATGACGTCGATAACATATGCAGTGCACGCGCGGTCTCTGGGAAGAGGTTCGGGATAGGCTGATGCAACGGACACGCACAGGCACTGGCACATCGAGACAGACAGACACTATGATATGCATTAATATTTTTGATACATGTCAGTGTTCTCTGGGAGATTTTTCTCTCTCCCTCTCCCTCTCCCTCTCCCTCTCCCTCTCCCTCTCCCTCTCCCTTTCCCTTTCCCTTTCCCTTTCCCTTTCCCTTTCCCTTTCCATCCCTCCCCTCCTCTCCCCCTCTCCCTCTCCCTCTCCCTCTCCCTCTCCCTCTCCGCTCTTTCCCTCTCCCTCTCCCTCTCCCTCTTCCCCCCCCTCTCCCTCTACCCTCTCCCCTCTCTCTCTCTCTCTCTCATCTCTCTCTCACTCTCTCTACTCTCTCCCCCCTCCTTGCGTATTACTATTGGTCCGTTTAAGGGACATATTATTTGTATGTACAAGAATGTTGGCGTACATGGGCACACGTGTATGTGTGTGTCTGTCTATCTGCCTTGAGGTCTTACGTGTGTCTGTGTATTCGTGTTAGCGTTGGGGCGCGGGTGCAGAGAAAGGAAGGGGGGGAGGGGGCGTGGAAGCGGTTGATTGATCTTATTGCTCTGTTTTATAGTCGTCTGCGTGATTGGCTTTGTCGGTGGTGCGTCTGCGAATAACTCTTGCTTGTTTATGGCTTGTGTAAACATTTCTTAATTTTTGGTTTGGGGTT
>NC_061832.1:5619695-5637195 GCF_019202785.1 Penaeus chinensis
TTTTCTCTCTCTCTCTCTCTTCTTCTCTCTCTCTCTCTCTCTCTCTCCCCTCTCTCTCTCTCTCTCTCTCCCCTCTCTTTCCTGTCCTCTCTTCTCTCTCTCTCTCTCTTTCTGTCGCTCTTTCTCTCTCTCTTCCTCTCCCTCTCTCTCCTCTTCCTCTCGCTCTCTCTCTCTCTCTCTTTCTCTTTCTCTCTCTCTCTCTCTCTCTCTCTCCTCTCTCTCTCTCTCTCTCTCCTCTCTCTCTCTCTCTCACTCCCCTATCTCTCTTATCGCTCTGTCATTCTCTTTCGGTTTCTCTCTCTCTCGCTTTCGCTTTCTTCTCTCTCTCGCTTTCGCTTTCTCTCTCTCTCTCGCTTTCGCTTTCTCTCTCTCTCTCGCTTTCGCTTTCTCTCTCTCTCTCGCTCTCTCTCTCTCTCGCTTTCGCTTTTCTCTCTCTCTCCGCTTTCGCTTTCCTCTCTCTCTCGCTTTCGCTTCGCTTTCTCTCTCTCTCTCGCTTTCGCTTTCTCTCTCTCTCTCGCTTTCGCTTTCACTCTCTCTCTCGCTTTCGCTTTCTCTCTCTCTCTCGCTTTCGCTTTCTCTCTCTCTCTCGCTTTCGCTTTCTCTCTCTCTCTCGCTTTCGCTTTCTCTCTCTCTCTCGCTTTCGCTTTCTCTCTCTCTCTCGCTTTCGCTTTCTCTCTCTCTCTCGCTTTCGCTTTCTCTCTCTCTCTCGCTTTCGCTTTCTCTCTCTCTCTCGCTTTCGCTTTCTCTCTCTCTCTCGCTTTCGCTTTCTCTCTCTCTCTCGCTTTCGCTTTCTCTCTCTCTCTCGCTTTCGCTTTCTCTCTCTCTCTCGCTTTCGCTTTCTCTCTCTCTCTCGCTTTCGCTTTCTCTCTCTCTCTCGCTTTCGCTTTCTCTCTCTCTCTCGCTTTCGCTTTCTCTCTCTCTCTCGCTTTCGCTTTCTCTCTCTCTCTCTCGCTTTCGCTTTCTCTCTCTCTCTCGCTTTCGCTTTCTCTCTCTCTCTCGCTTTCGCTTTCTCTCTCTCTCTCGCTTTCGCTTTCTCTCTCTCTCTCGCTTTCGCTTTCTCTCTCTCTCTCGCTTTCGCTTTCTCTCTCTCTCTCGCTTTCGCTTTCTCTCTGCACTTCCATCTCTTCCTCCTCCTCCTCCTCCTCCCCCTCCCCCCCCCCCCTTTCCTTCATTGACGCTTTCGAAAACATAAAAAGTAAACAACAAAAGTCTCGTGTATTCTAGAATTGAGTGACTGGATAGAGAATAGGATCACTGGAGTAGATGGTCATATTAATCTATGATGGAGGAGTGGACGGTTGACTTGGCGAGAATAGGACCCCCCCCCCCACTCCATCTCGCTTTACCCCCCCCCCCCCCCCCGCCACCATCGTCAATGATTCTCTCGAGCTGGTACTTGTGCTGCAATAACTTGATCGGGATGACGTTAATAAGACGTCTTTCCTCTCTTCCTTTATCTTATTTTTTTCTTTTCTCTTGTCTTCGGTCTTCTCCACCTTCCTTTGTCTTCTTTCTTGTACTTTCTAATCTGTCTCTCTTCTCGTGATTCGTCTGCTTTATACATTCGTTCATCCTCTGCCTCATCTTCATGTTTCTCCTCCATCCCTCCCTCTTTCTTTTTCTTTTCGTCTTCACTTTTTCCTCCTCACCCCATCCTCCTTATCTTTACATCCTCCTCCTCCTCCTCCTCCTCCTCCTTCTTACCTCCTCATACTTACACCTTCCTCCTCCTCCTCCCTCCTTACACCCCCTCCTCCTACTCATACTTATTCTCCTCCTTCCCCCACCCCCTTCTCCCTCTCCCTCTTCCCTCTCCCTCCTTCCCTCTTTCCCTCCTTCCTCTCCCTCCTCTCCCTCCTTCCCTCCTCTCCCTCCTCCCCCTCCTCTCCCTCCTTCCCTCCTTCCCTCCTTCCTTCCTCTTACCTCCTCCTCCTTACCTCCCCCCACCCACACTCCTTGATAAATATGTTCCCGCCGTTATCGGAAATCTATTTCTGAAAGGACCCCCGCGGGAGCATCTCAAAAAGGTGTAGAGAGTGGGAGGGGGGGGGGGGGGGGAGAGAGAGGAGAGGAGAAATGAAGAGGGGAAGAGGGGAGGTAAGGAAGAGGGATGAGAAGGAGAGGCGAGAGAGAGAGAGAGAGATAGACAGCTAGAGAGCGACGGAGCTAGAGAGGAAGAGCGAAAGCGAGAGAGCTAGAGAGCGATAAAAAAAAAAATGGAGTCAAAGAGAAATGAAAGGAAGAAAGGAAAGAGGAAGAGAAAGAACATAGAGAAAGGGACAGCGGGGCGTAGATAGGAGGGGGGGGAGGGTGCCAATGTCCTCCATCATGGCAGGAAGCAGTGCCCGACCCGCCATTGTGAACAGATTTCGGATTCGAGAGAAAGAGTTGCCAAGGGCTCTATTATCTTTATTATTCCGTGGATAATGTCGCATATATATATTTTTTTCGCAATTTATTAATTTGGGAGATACTTTTATGCGGCTTTTTTCCATTTTTTTTATCTTGGCCGTTGTGGAATGATATTGTATATGTATATATTCTTTGTTTTAATGATTTAGTTTCTGCATTTTGATTTCAGTTTAATGATCAATGTTAGTATCTTTTGCTAATTTAGTATTACTTTTTATTACTATTATTACTAGTGTTATTTTTTTATTGCTATTGTATTATCATTATTATTATATTCCCATATTTATTTTATCATTACTATCGGCATCAGTATTATCATCACTTATTATTATCAGTGTTGTCCTCATTATTATTATTATCAGTATTGTCCTCATTATTATTATTATCAGTATTGTCATCATTATTATTATTATCAGTATTGTCATCATCATCACTATTATTATTATCAGCATTGTCATCATTATTATTTCTGCTACCACTCTTACTATCCTTTATTCGTGCTTTGCATCTCTTCTCCTTGACTGGCCGCCGTTGCATTCGCTTTGTTCCGTTCCGCGGCGCGCGAGGCGGAGCGGGTCGGCGGAGCGAGCGGAACGCAATCTCGCGGGCGGGCGGAGGAGGCTTGCTTGCTCGGTCCGAAGGGAATCTGCCGCGATCGGTTTCCGAGTCTTAGCGTTGTTGTTGTTTTTGTTATTGTTGTTGTTTTTGTTGTTGTTGTTGTTGTTGTTGTTGTTGTTGTTGTTGCTAATTGTGGGCAATTTCTTGTTATCTTCGTGAATCGTTGTCGTCATTTCTATTTCGCTTTTCCCTAGTTTGTTGTTTTTCTCTTAACAAATACTTCGCTCCCTCCTCTCTTCTTCTTTCATTTTTCCCCCTCTGTGCTCCTCTTCCTTACTCCTCATCCTCCTCCTCCTCCTCATCCTTTCGCTTCCTTTCTCCTCTTCTCCCCTCCTTCCTCGCTCCATCCACCTTCCTTCCTCCCTCCCTCCTCCCTCCTTCCTCTAACCTTCTTCTGTCACCCTTTTATCCCTCCCCACCTCCCTACCTTCCTCCCTTCCTACCTCCTTACCTTCTTCGCACCTCCCCCTTTCCCCCTACCTCCCCACCGCCCTACACCTCCCTCCCTCCCCACCGCCCTACCCCTCCCTCCCTCCCCACCGCCCTACCCCTCCCTCCCTCCCCACCGCCCTCCCCCTCCCTCCCTCCCCACCGCCCTATCCCTCCCTCCCTCCCCACCGCCCTACCCCTCCCTCCCTCCCCACCGCCCTACCCCTCCCTCCCTCCCTACCGCCCTACCCCTCCCTCCCTCCCTACCGCCCTACCCCTCCCTCCCTCCCTCCCTCCCTCCCTCCCTCCTTCACACCTTCCTTTTCTCCCCTTCTTAGACCCATTAGCGGCCGCGTGACAGCCTCCCCTCATTCAGCCTCGGCGACAGAGGACCCTCCCTTTTTTCCCCTCTCCGTATTACCAATTTCCCCTCGTCCTTGTGAGACCCGGAAGTCCCTCGCTGGAACACTCCCCGGCAGTAGACGAGACGGTGGTGGGCTGGCGGGAGGGCTGGGTCGTAGATGGTTCGAGTTTGTTTTCATGAATTGTGCTAATTTTTTTCGTGTTTTTTTTCTTTCTTTTTGGTGTTCTTTTTTCCTTATTTTTCGTGTTCTTTATTTCTTCCTTTTCGTGTTTTTTTTTCTTGTTCTTCCTGTTCGTGCTCTTTGGGTTCTTCGTTTTCATCCTCCTTTTCCGTTTTCTTCTTCGTGTTCTTGTGTGTTTTCTGTGTCCTCTTCCTTTAAGGGTGGTGTGACATATGAACGGGAGGGAGGGAGAGAGAGAGATGGAGAAGAGAAAATGAGAGTTAAAATAAAAAGGAAAGAAAATAATGATTTGAGGCAAGTCATCGAACACACCTGTTGACCTGTGACCTGTGACCCGTAAGTCCACCAGGTATTCTAACCTCTTCCCCCTCCCCCCTCCCCCCCCCCCTTCGTTCACCCTTGGCTGAATAATACAAAACAAACGCCTAAGCCTCGGAAGGTCAGAGGGCAAAGGGGGGAGGGGGGAAGGAAGGTCAGAGGTCAAAGCTCGAAGCTAGGATAAGGTGTTGGGATGGAGGTGACACGGGCGGCATGGCGGCTGGACGTCTATTGTCTACGTGTGTGTGTGTGTGTGGGGGGGGGGGGGGGGGCTTTTTCCCTCCGTTGTCGTCGTCTCCTAATCCTTATTTTTCTTCTTTGTTTACCTGTGTGTGTGTGTAGAGAGAGAGAGAGAGAGAGAGAGAGAGAGAGAGAGGGGGGGGGGGGGGGGGCAAAACAGCAAAGAGAGAGAGAAAAACAAAAAATACGTAACGGAAAACGAGAAACAGAGTAGCATGACTGTGACAGCGGAGCGGGCAACAGCGTACGCGACAGCGGTATCAGACGCCAACACAGGAGTGGGATAAGTTTTTTTCTCCGCACGAGACAAATAACCCGCGAGGGAAGGAGGAGGAGGAGGAGGAGGGAGGGAGGGAGGGCTGGGGCAGGGGCAGGGGTAGGGGCAGGGGCGTAAAGGGGAGGAATAGGGTGGAAGGAGGAAGGGGAGGAGGAAGGGTAAAGGGGTAAAGGTAATGGGAGAAGGGGAAGGGGGAGGGGAAGTAGGGAGGAAAGAGAGTAGAAGGCAAGGGGGGTGGGGAGTAGGAAGATATAGGGAACGTAGGGCGAACGGGAGAAGGGAGAAAGGAAGGAAGGAAGGAAGGAATAAGTAAGGATGTAAGTGTGGAAGTCGCTCTAATTGGTGTTTATGATCCTTGTTGTTCTGAGAAACTTTAAATAGGGTTCCACAGCGGGGATAGAGGGATAGAGAGGGGAGGGATAGAGAGAGAGAGAGAGAGAGAGAGAGATAGAGAGAGAGATAGAGAGAGAGATAGAGAGAGAGATAGAGAGAGAGATAGAGAGAGAGATAGAGAGAGAGATAGAGAGAGAGATAGAGAGAGATAGAGAGAGAGAGAGATAGAGAGAGAGATAGAGAGAGAGATAGAGAGAGAGATAGAGAGAGAGATAGAGAGAGAGATAGAGAGAGAGATAGAGAGAGAGATAGAGAGAGAGATAGAGAGAGAGAGATAGAGAGAGAGATAGAGAGAGAGATAGAGAGAGAGATAGAGAGAGAGATAGAGAGAGAGATAGAGAGAGAGATAGAGAGAGAGATAGAGAGAGAGAGGGAGAGAGAGGAAAGCATTACTGCTCAACGCCCCCCCCCCCCCCCAACACCACTTTTACATTCCCTCCCTCTCTAGTGTATTTCTCTTGGGTTTCTGAGTTTCTCTTGGCTGGCCCTGGATATCAAACCCTGGCGCTGGAGTCTCTTGTAATTTTATATTTTTTTTCTTCGTATTTACCTCCCATTTTCTTTAAGTGATTGGTTTGAATCGTCGGACGTGATTTTCAAAGTCAAGTAAATCGTTATGGAGCAGTCAAGATTGTCCTTACTTACTATTTATCGCTTTATATATATATATATATATATATATATTTGTTTTTTTCCTCAATGGTTTATTGCTTTGGGATTGCTTGTCCACGCAAGATTCCTCCAGGATCGCAGTTTGGTGCTGCTGTAGTAGATATCAAGATATGTAAGGAAATGGTAGTCTTTGCATGTTATTTATGGATACTTCTGTTTAGTTTAGTTAAAGTTGATTCTCTCTTCTTCCCCTCCCTCCTATTCCTCCTCCTCTTGCTTTGCCTCTTCATCCTCTTCTTGTTTTGCCTCCATCTCATTCTCTCCCCCCCTCCCTGTCTTTCCGCTTCCTTCTCCCCCCCCCCCTTACTTGCTTTTCTGCCTCCTCATTTTCCTCCTCATTTCCCTTGCTTTTTCCGCTGCCTCCTCTTTTTCCTTGCTTTTCCTCCTCCTCCTCCTCCTCCTCCCTCTCTTCTTTTATTGTTTTCTCTCTTCATCACTTTTACTTTCCATCCATCATTACACACATTCTTTAGCACTTTAAGGAACCATCACCGATTCGATAATTTATTTACCTTGTCTTTTTTTTTACTTTCAGTATTCACCTCTCCTTCCCTTCTGACGCGGTACCAGTCAGATCACTTCTCGCGCTTGCCGTCCACGGGAGCCTAAAAGGTAAATAAAGATCAGCTGATCGCGGCCCGTCCCCGTGCCCCCCTCCCCACCGCCCCCTCGTGGCGTCTGTGGAGGGGTGTTATCCGAGGATTTCGAGGAGCCCGCTAGACTTAAGGATTTTAGGCTTTAAGGATTAGTCTTAAGGAATTCGATATTAGAATTTAAGGATTTAGTATTAAGAATTTGGATTGTTCGATTGTTTTTTTTTTTTTTATTGATAGATGGAAGGAGTAACATTTTTTAAAGGTATTATTCAAGGTCAGTTTGATTAAATTCACCATTACCTGTTTTAGGTATTATAAGAAGTAAGTTGTTATGGTTGTCACGGATATTGATCTGTCAGGTTGTGGTGTTGAACTTGCTAATCGTTCAAGAGAGAAAGAAAGCGACCAAGTTTTGAGGTCGTGACTGTGATGTATGTCAGATGGTCGTTGTTGACGTCATGGTTATGTGGGAAGCTTTATTTCTAATGCGATTGTCTGGCAAGCAGGTAAGCCCGCAAGCACGCGCGTGAATGGACAAATATTTAAATTCTTCCACGCGCCGGCGCACGCGTACAGAGTTAGAGAGATAGGGAACGACGGGGAGGGGGGGGGGGGGGGTAGAAAGGTAGAAAGAGAGGTCAAGCGGAGTTGGGCGTGAGGTGCGTGGGCGGCTCTTGAGTGGAAGGGCGAGCGGCGGGCGCGCGAGTGGGGCGTGGTGGCTCCTTTAAAGTCCCGCTCGTTGCCGGATTAAAGCAGTCCTCCAGACGGCGAGGCGTGGGTGGCGGGTCACCGTGTTGGGAGGTCACCGCCGCCCGTACCTACGCCTATGGCCTGCGGGTATGGGCGTGTTTCGATCCTGTTTCTGTTTTCTTCGTTGGTTTGTTTTGGATGGGGTAGGGGTGGAGGGAAGGAGGGAGGGAGGGAGAGACAAGGAAGTTGGGAGAGAGGTTGAGTGTTAAACAGGAGGGGGTGGGGGGGGGGAGGAGGAGATACCGTTCAGAACAAAAATACGAGTCAGTTGCTTTTATGTGAAATTAGATGATAAGAACAATAGTTACTTAAACCTCAAGGAGCGGAAGTGAGCAGGAGGAGAAATCGGGGAATGGAAACGTATCGGCAACAAAGAAAGCAGACACAAAGAACGTAGGAAGGGAGCAGAAAAGCAGGAATAGACAGAGAGAGGAGAGGAAGCAGAACAAGACAGAGATAAAGAATAGAGTTGGGAGAAACGAAGGGAAGATATGCCAGAAACGTAAATGACAATCAGAAACAAAGAAGCCAGTGGGACTTCAAGGTTTTGTGTTGCTGTCGTTTGATTTCGAGTAATGAAGGGGGCGGGAGAGAGGGGGAGGGATGACGATAGGGGGAGGGGAGGAAGGGGGAGAGGTGGAGGGAGGGGAAACGGTATGGGGAGAAGGGGAGAGGGAGAGGAAAAGAGATGAGGAGAGGGGGGAGGGAGAGGAAAAGAGATGAGGAGAGGGGGGAGGGAGAGGGGAAGAGATGAGGAGAGGGGGGAGGGAGAGGGGAAGAGATGAGAGGAGATGGGGAGAGGATGAGGGAGAGGATACGAATGGAGAGAGAGGGGTGGTTGAAAGGTGATCGATGACGGAGGGTTTTGGAGGAGAGGAGAAGGGAGAAAGGAGAGAAAGGGAGAAACAATGAGACCGGGTAAGGGGAAGGGAGAGAGAAAAAATGGAGCGAAGGGAAGGGAAAAAGATACATTATGGTAGAGGGGAGAGTGAATGAAAATAAAAAGACGACATAGGAAGCGAAAAGGAGGGAGCAGGAGGAGAAGGAGGAGAAGGAGGAGGAGGGAAGTGACACAGGCAGAATAACAGAAAGAGGAGAAAATACCACGATTCTTCAGTCCCGTGAGAGGGGGGGGGGTGCTAGTAGTGAAGGTTAGGATGCCAGTGACAGAAGGGTGCCACTGAGAGGCTTAGGGGCCTGCGGGAGGGGGGGGGGATTTTTCTTCTGACGGCCAAAGTTCTTAGAAGTCCCAGCAGGAGGGAGGGAAAGGGGGAAGGGAAGGAGAGGGAGAAGGAGAGAGGGAAAAGGAAGGAACGGGGAGGAAGTGGAAGGGAAAAAGGCCGAAAGTGGGAGGGGGAGCAGGAAGAGAAAGGAAGAGAGGCAGAAAGGAGGGATGGAGAAGGAAAAGAGAGGGAAGGAACGGGAAGAGTGGGAAAGCGGCAGGAAGGAAGGGGGAAGTGAGAAGGAAAGAGGTAGAAAGGCAGGAGGAAGATAAAAGGTAAGAGGTAAAGAGAGCAGGAGAAAGGGAAAAGAAAATATGAAAATACTGTTAGAAGTAGAAGGATGAAATTATGATAAATAAAACGCCAAAAATAGGAATACATGGCATGTAAAAAAAGTATATATATATACATGGATGTATATTAAGAACGTAATACATACAAAATAGGACACGAGGAGGAGACAGTGCAAGAGAAAATTGCAATGGAAAGACTTCCTTCCTTCACGAAACAGTAAACCGCTTCCGTTGCACCAACACCTCGCGTGCCTCCCCCCCCCCCCCTCTTATCTCCTCTCCCTCCCATTCCGCGTCCTCAATCCCTTCCTCCCCCCCCCCTTCTCTTCTCTCCTCCCTACCCACTTCTCTCCCCTCTCCTCCCTTCCTTTCCCCTCTCCCCCCTTCTCTTCCCCCTTTCCTCCCCCCTTTCCTTTCTTTCTCCTCCCCACTCCCTTCTTCCCTTTTCCCTTCCCTCTCCTCCCCACTCCCTTCTTCCCCTTTTCCCTTCCCTCTCCTTCCCACTCCCTTCTTCTCCATATCCATCCCTCTCCCTTCTCCTTTTTTCTCCTCCTCCTCCTCCTCCTTCACGTCCTCCTCCTTTCCCTCTCCCCTCTTTCCCTCCTTCTCCTTTACCTCTTCCCTCTTTCCCTCGTTCTTCTCCTACCTCCTTCCCACTCCCTTTTTCTCCATCTTCCCCCTCCTCCTCCTCCTTCCCATCTTCCCTCTTGACCTCTTCCTCCTTCCTTTCTCCCCTCCTACCCCCCCCCCCCCCTCACGCGCATGCAACTGAGACCTTACCTGCTTACAATGCTGACTCGAACGGACGGGAACGTGGTGTGTTTAAAGGGTACGTTCTGTTGGAGGCACATTTATTTATTCTTTTTTTTTTTTTTATTATTGTTATTATTGTTATTATTAATTTTTTTGGGAGTATTTTTGTCGTGTCGTTCTATCCTAATGGTTTATTAATTGTTATGACCCTTAACACTTTTTTTGGGGAGCTCTCGTGACGTTGAATTAATTTTCGGTATCGACGGCGGTCAGGATCTCCCCCCCCCCCCCCCACTCCTCTTCCCTTTCTCCCCATCTCTCCTTCACACCCTCCCCCTGCCCCTCTTCCCCCCTCTCCATCCCCCATTCTTCCCCCTCGCTCCCCCCTTAAACATGAAAGATATTGTATAATCGGTCATCAGTTGCGGAATTGGACCCAGTGCTTTGGAAGAGGGGAAGAGGAAGACGAAGGGAGGGAAGAAGAGGAGGGAAGAGGAGGAGGCCGAAGAGAGGTTAGAAAAGGAAGGGAAGAGGAGTAAGAAGGCGAAGGATGGGGAGGCAGCTGGAGGAGGAGGAGGAGGAGGATGAAGAAAAGAGAAGAAAGAGAGGTAGAGGAGGAAAGGGAAAGAAAGGGAGAAAGCTGAGGAGAAGAGAGAGAAAAAAAGAGGAAGGGGAGGAAAGGAAAAGGAAAATAAAGTCGTTTGGTGTGAAAAAGTAATCAATCGTAAAACGGTGATATAAAGACGAGAATAAACAAAGTTAACACTGCTGTGAAAGAGAGTATACAGAAAAGGGAGAGAAAAGAAAGGATAGAGGAAAACACAGGAAAAAATAATTCATGCGAAATTGTAGAGAAGAGAACAATGAGAGAAAGCGAACAAACAAAAAAAATGATTGCAAAAAGGATGAGAGGAAAAGGAAAGAAACATTAGAAATACATACAAAAAGAGAGAAAGGAATCAGAGAAGCACATGGAAAACAAACAGACAAAGAATGTAAGACCAAGGAGGCGATGCATAAAAGGGAAAACGAAAAGGACACGCGGAGAGACGTCCAAGGGAGACGAGAAATCGATATGAAAGTGATAACATTTTCTGACAAATATCCTATTACCGATTCATACAGCGGCTCAGGGAATCGGGTTAAGCGGGAGTCGTTTTCCGAGTCACTTCGGGCGAGTCGGGAATCACGCGCGTTTTATATTCGAAAGTCGTTTTACATGCTCTGGGTACGACTTGTGCAGCAGTGGGAGTCGTTCACGTGTGTTTGGGTCGTTCTTAGATGGTATAGAGGCGGGAGAATATGTCCGGCTGAGTGAGGAAGCACGTATGAGTCTTGATACATGAGTGTCTTCGTGAGTCTCCATGAGTCTGGACCACGTGTGAATCATAGTGAAGGAATTACCACACGTGAGTCTTTAAATACTTACATACCACACATACTAATTCAAGAACCATTTCTTCGAGTCGTAGCCATGGTTGGATGAAGTTATAACAGAGGCTTGCGTCTAGACTTGTGGATCGCAGCCAGCGCGGGGAGGGGAGAAGCATTGCAGGTTTGGGAGGGGACAGTGGCAGCCGACGATACGGAGAAGTTATTTCATATTTGTACCTACGGGAATGTAGATTTCGGGGTAGGGTGACCTCTTTATAGTGTTCGTCGTGTCTAAAGTTTTTTTTTTCCTTCAGATTTTCATCTGTATTGCAATATTTATATTCATCCTCGTTTCCTTTAGCCCAAATGATACTGCAGTATCGATCTCGGTCTTTATCTCTACCGATCTTCCTCCACCATTCCTCCTTTTTATTTTCACCTTGTCTCCCCCCACCATCGCGCTATTCTTGAATCGACGTGTTGAATCGATCCTGAAGGACTCGCTGAACCAAGCCTGTTCACTATCGCCGGGCTGAACTGTCACTGAACATGAACAAAAACGCAATAGTCCAGCCGACCCGGGCTGACGTGCCTGCGTGTCAACGGTGCTTATCGTGTATTTCCCCTGTTTTTCATGCAGGGAATGGGGAGAGAATGAGAGATAGAAGAAAGAGAAGGAAAGTGAGGAAGGAAAAGGGAAGGACTGAGAGATTATTAGTGGAACAAGAGGAGAGAAGGATTGAGAACGGATGGAAATGAGAGAGTGAAACAATTGAACAAAAGAGGAGGGAATGGAAGAGATGAAGGAATGAGAACGGAGGGAAAGGGGAGGGAAACGATAGGGAAGAGATGGGGGGAAGTGATGGAGAAGGTGAGAAAGAAGAGAGAAAGGGAAACAGTTGAACAGGGGGGATAGAAGGAAGGAAGGAAGGAATAAGAGGGGAAGGAAAAGGTAGAGAGGCATTAGGGTAATGGAAGAGGGAATGGACGTATGGGGGAGAATTTTCCTTGATTGCCTTTGGTTGTCAGATACCCCGGATCAGTTTGTTTGATACGCGTGTGTGTCATTAGGTAGCTTTCAGGTAGAGAAATAGATTTTAAAAATTATTTCCCCTTCTTTTTGGTGTGTTCCCGTGATTTGATTTATTTATAGCGATGCCCCCCTTTTTTAGATTGTTATATTTATAACCCATATCCAATTTTGTTTTCAAGGCACCGTGTTTGGGACCTTTTCATATTTACTATTTGTAGTCGTCACACACACACCCTTAATAAGACGACGATAACGAGGCTCCTTTTGCTCCGGTAATCAGATTAAACGTGACCCGAATGCGGGGCGAGAAGGTCCGGAAAAGGAGGAACTGACCTTCGCGTCCGTCACTGCATGGGAGCTTTAATTTGAGGGGGGGGGGGGGGAAGGTGGTGCGGATGGATAAACTCTACGGACGTGTTACCCACGTTTCATTTACTCGGATTGGCTGTTTCTACCTTTTCATTTCTTTTCTCTCCCGCTTACAGTCACCCTTTCTCTTTTATCTTTTCTTCTCTCTTCTGTTTTCTCTCTTTTATCTTTTCTTCTCTCTTCTGTTTTCTCTCTACCTTTCTCTCTCTCTCTCTCTCTCTCTCTCTCTCTCTCTCTCTCTCTCTCTCTCTCTCTCTCTCTCTCTCTCTCTCTCTCTCTCTCTCTCTCTCTCTCTCTCTCTCTCTCCCTCTCTCCCCCTTTTTCCCCCTCTCTGTCTCTCTCTCCTCCTTCCCTCCCTCCCTCCCTCGCTCTCTCCCTCGCTCTCTCCCTCGCTCTCTCCTCCCTGTTTCTCTCCAAAGTCGTTCGTAAGCGGATTCATTCAGATCCAGTATCTCTAATGAGGTTGAGCATGGAGATCCTATTTTTGGTGGTCTTTTCTTCTGTTCCTTAACTTGCTTCCGTAGACTTTCCTTTCTTCCTCCTCTTTGATCTTCCTACTTTATTATGTGTTTATTTCCTTCCTCCACTCTCTCATTTTGCTCCTTTTTCTCTTTCTCGTGTGCCTCCCTCTCCTCCTCCGTCTTCATTCTCGTTTCCTCCTCCTCCTCATTCTCATGCTCAGTCTTTGTTACTTCTCTTTCCTCCTCCTGGCTCTCCTCTTGTTCTCCTTGTTTCCCTCTCAAGCCTCCTATATTTCTTGCCTCTTAACCTTCCCCTCCTTTTTTTTCTCTCTCCCTTCCTTGTTTTCCCAGTTTTCTCTTTTCACATCACCTGACCCTCCTGGAACTTTGCAGCTCATTCGGGGAATAAGCAGAAACACAAGAACGTTCTTTTCTTTTTCCTCTTGTCCTCCTCCTCCATCTTCTTCGTCTCCTCCGCCTTCTATTTCTTCCTTTTTTTCGTTTCCCGTGTTTTTTTTGTGTTTTTTTTCAGGAATGATCCTGCAGAATACGGAAAGCGTGTATAAAGGAAAGTGAAGAAAATTTGAAAAGTGCAAACACACGTGTTTTCTTTGCCTTCTGTGATGAGGAATTGTTTGTTTTATTTATCACTAACCGCTAAGTATCGCGGTTAGTGATTCATTGATTCTTATTGTAATTAAAATGTTGCCGGTAGTCTTGGGAAATGAAAGCGTATATATTATCTCTCAATCATGTTTTCCCTTATTTTCTCTCACCCCCCCTTAGTCCCATTCTTTATTGTATCCATATAAACTTTTCATTTTGTCCAGTATTCTTGTTTTCATTATCGGAATAACTATCGTTAGGCCATCGTTAGGTAAGAACAAGCAATTGTAGAAATTATTGCTAGTTAAAGTAGCAGAAGCATTACCGAATGGAGGAGAACGAAACAACGGGAAGCCCGACGCGTCACTAAGCGACGCCGGAATGATCGCGATTCTGGGAATTTCCAACCCCTCCCCCCCCCCCACTTCTCCTTCCCCACCTCACATACGCCCCCGATCCCCATCTACCATGCCCCCCCCCCCCTCCGCCCCTCCGCCCCCCGTCTACCATCTCCCCGCCCCTCCTCCCCCCCGTCTACCATCTCCCCGCCCCTTCCTCCCTCCGTACTCCCTCCCCGCCCCCCCTACCACTACTCCCCACTATTTACTCCTACGCTTCCCCCCCTCCCCCCCACATCCACCCACATTGTGTCAGGTCGAGCGGTAGACAGCTCGTGGGCGTGGGTTTCAGGTGACTGGTCGTGGGCGTGGGCGAGGATGATGAATGGATTGGCAAAGGGTCTGGTGATTATGCTGACGTCATTGTTTGAGATGGGTCTTGGGGGCGGATTTTCCTACGAAATTTAAACTCTTTGAGTAAATAAGGAATTAAAACTAATTGGGAAGAGTGCGGCGTTGGACGTTTAAACTTGGCAAATATGAAATTCTGTATTAGATTTTTGAAAATAGGATTAAAACACTTGAAGGATGGTATAAGGCGCGGAAGAAAATATATTACGTGCATACGGTTGAACACTAAGCCTTATGACAAGCTGTTTCTTAAGTTGATTTTAGTATGGTGTTGTACTATCACGCTTTACCGTTGATCTCATTTAAAAAGTTGATATGTGTTTAAATAGTGGGTTGTCCATGAGCCTTTTTAGATTAGCGGGAATACTTGGTACTACTAGCACATCTAAAGATCTCTCTCTCTCTGTCTCTCTCTGTCTCTCTCTGTCTCTCTCTGTCTCTCTCTGTCTCTCTCTGTCTCTCTCTCACTCTCTCTCACTCTCTCTCACTCTCTCTCACTCTCTTTCACTCTCTCTCACTCTCTCTCTCTCTCTCTCTCTCTCTCTCTCTCTCTCTCTCTCTCTCTCTCTCTCTCTCTCTCTCTCTCTCTCTCTCTCCCACTCTCCCACTCTCCCACTCTCTCACTCTCTCACTCTCTCACTCTCTCACTCTCTCACTCTCTCACTCTCTCACTCTCTCTCTCTCTCTCTCTCTCTCTCTCTCTCTCTCTCTCTCTCTCTCTCTCTCTCTCTCTCTCTCCCACTCTCTCACTCTCTCACTCTCTCACTCTCTCACTCTCACTCTCTCTCACTCTCACTCTCTCACTCTCTCTCTCTTCTCTCTCTCTCTCTCTCTCTCTCTCTCTCTCTCTCTCTCTCTCTCTCTCTCTCTCTCTCTCTCTCTCTCTCTCTCTCTCTCTCTCTCTCACTCTCTCACTCTCACTCTCTTTTTCCCCTCTCCTCTCCTTTAGTGTTAGGGGGAAATACTAACGAATGAGTGAGTAAACGTGCCATCGCACTTGTGGTTTTGGAATAGAAGGGCGTACATTCTATCAAACTCATATGGACTATTAAAAGAGTCCCTTAACTTTTTCAGTGTTTCAGCACGCGTCACAAATTAATTTCTCTCCATCCCCCTCTCCCCTTTCGGTGCCCCTTCCTCTCCCCCTCTTTCTTCTCTCCGTCCTCTTCTTTTTCTCCCTCTCTCTCTCCCTTTTCATTCTTCCTCTCCACCTTACCCCTACCCTACCCCCTCTCGTATCCCCTCCCCCTCTCCCTTCCCTCTCCCTTCCCTCTCCCTTCCCTCTCCCTTCCCTCTCCCTTCCCCTTCTCAGGTCTTGCATTTCTGTAAACTCCATAATCTTCCGCTGCAATCTCAAGGATCTGGAGCAATATTGCTGAGTCTGCAAGAAGATAGAGCCCCTTCTAGTTGCAATAATGGGGGTAGTGACGGACGCCTATTGCACCGGGGCTGTAAAGAAGGGACGGGGGCGGGGGGCGTAGGGCGGGGGAGGGGCATGATTAGGGGAAAATGAGGAGTGGGGGGGAGATTAGGGAAAAAAAAAACAGTGGGTGGAGAAGAGGGAGAAAGGGAGTGGAATATGCGTGCATAGGAGGATAGAGGGGGAAGGAGGGGGAGTGCGAATAGACGGATAGGTGAAGGGATGGGGGAAGGGAGAAAGGGTAAAGGAAAGGTAGACAGGGAAGGAAAAGAACACGCAAGGGGAGAGGAAGCAAACGAGAGATGAATAGAAGATGATGATGATGATGATAGTGCTGGCGGGGTGGCGAAGTATGTACAAAGAAATGATTATACCCCGTGTGGGAGAAGATTAAAGAGAGCTTTATATAAACTTCTCGTGTTTTGTTATTGTTTTTTTTTTTTTTCTTGCGTTTTAATCTAAGGGAAAAGTCCTCTTTAATCGTCCTCTTTAAAAGAAACTTCCTGAAGAAGGAATTCGATGGGAAAGCAGAAGGAAGAGATAAAGAAAGAAAGAAAGAAAAAAGACATGAAGAGACGGAGAAAGAGAAAGAGAGAGAAAGAGAACCGTCATCTCTCAGCAATGCAAAGGGGGGCGAAGGAGAAAACAAAGACGAATTAGAGTTGGAGAGAAAAACGTGAGGGAGAGACTGCCTCGTCAGCGCCATCACTCTTAGCGCGGGAAGTACCAGACTAGCGAAATCTCTAGTGAAAGCGTCGCTGCTTTACAAGCGCTGTGTCTGTAGGCATATTTTTTGTGTTTGTTTGTGCTTGTCCCCTCTCGCGGGCTTGTGTGTGTGTGTGTGTGTGTTTTGTGTGTGTGTGTGTGTTTTGTGTGTGTGTGTGTTTTGTGTGTGCATCTTCGCCAGCGTTTGTTCCGGAAACTCCCACGCGGAATGACGGATTAGATAATCATCATTAGAGAGCGGAGATAAATGCAGTTGCGTTCGGCCCGGGAGATTAGGTTAATAAAGCCGCCGCTGCCGCCTCATAAGCTTAAAGCCGCAGTTCTAGTGAAGCTTGAAAGCCTCGGGTCAAGCCAGGTCACTGTTTTTTTTTTTTTTTTTTTCTTTTTTTTCTTGGCTGTTTGGTGTCGATTTTAGTGGCCGAGTTTGGAATGAAATAAAAGCGAAATAAAAGATTCTGCCATTTCGAACGACAGCTGGGGACTTTCCACAGATGGTGGCGCTTGGAAAGAGACTTGGAGGGTGCTCTCTCTCTCTCTCTCTCTCTCTCTCTCTCTCTCTCTCTCTCTCTCTCTCTCTCTCTCTCTCTCTCTCTCTCTCTCTCTCTCTCTCTCTCTCTCTCTCTCCCTCCCTCCCTCCCTCCCTCCCTCCACTTCTCTTTTATTTGTTATCTTTATTTCATTCTTTCTTTCTCCTTCCCTTCCCCCTCTCCCTCCTTCCCTTCTCCCCAACACGCTAAAACATATCCAGGCACAGATATTGATAATTGAACAGACGCATAGGCCACAGATGCAAAATCAGTGGTAGAGGAATCTAAAATAGAAAAAGAAACGGTAACAGACACCGTTAGGTTTAACGAACACACACACGCACACACACACACACACACACACACACACACGCACACGCACACGCACACGCACACGCACACGCACACGCACACGCACACACACACACACACACACACACACACACACACACACACACACACACACACACACACACACACACACACACACACACACGCACACGCACACGCACACGCACACGCACACGCACACACACAGGGAAAGAGACAGACGGAAAGAGACAGACGGATAGTTCGAGAGGAGCAAGAGGCGCATCGGGCGGCGGAGGACCAGCCTGGACACCAGCAACAAGGGATCCCGTAGCATATGGATCCCCAGAGGCGAAGGAGCTTTCCCTCCTCCGTTAAAGGGATCCTCGGCAATAGGGCCCATGAGG
>NC_061832.1:5642195-5659695 GCF_019202785.1 Penaeus chinensis
GCTTGTCTTTGTTGCCTCCCTTCGACGGTCTTGGTGGTCTTGCGTGCGGCTTGTCACCACGTCTTGTTTTCGAGCGCGCGAGCACTAAGCGTGTTGTCCTTTCACTAAAGAGCCTGGGTGGCTTACGTCGATGCTTGTCGGGAAATACATCTTCTTTAGACCCGCTCTCTCTCGCCGTTCTTTCTTGTCTCCTTCCTCTTCTCCCCTTTGAAGATAGTGCTCTTACCGTATGTCTGTCTTGATCTTCCCCTCTCCTCATTCCATTAGTTTCTGTCTCTTTGCCATCTCTTCCCTTTATTAATTTCTTTCATCTGCCTTCTCTCTCTCTCCATCATTCACTCCCCCCCCCCCCCCATTTCCCACTCCTCCCCTGGCGTTTTTTTTTTTTTTTTTTATCTTACCCTTACTTCCTCTCCCTCTCCCTCTCCCTCATTCAGTTTGTCCCTTTTCCCCGCCCCCCCCCCCCCTGTTTCTCATCCACATCCCCTCTCCTTCCCCCTTCCCCCTTCCCACAACATAGCATGTGACGTGCAAGGAGCAGTATGTGGCCGGGGGCGCTTTGCTTGAGAAATGGGGTCTCTGGGTTTGATGTTCTCGCCGCTTCCGTGGTTGAGTTTTCGTGGTTCCAGTCAAGTATTAAGTCAACTATTACTACTGTTATTACTACTACTATTACTACTGTTATTACTACTACTATTACTACTGTTATTTCTACTACTATTACTACTGTTATTACTACTGTTATTACTACTACTATTACTACTGTTATTACTACTACTATTACTACTGTTATTACTACTACTATTACTACTGTTATTACTACTACTATTACTACTGTTATTACTACTACTGTTACTACTACTATTACTAATGTTATTACTACTAATATTACTACTGTTATTACTCTACTACTAACACTGTTATTAATACTACTACTAACACTGTTATTACTACTACTAACACTGTTATCACTACTACTACTACTAACACTGTTATCACTATTACTACTACTAACACTGTTATCACTATTACTACTACTAACACTGTTATCACTATTACTACTACTAACACTGTTATCACTATTACTACTACTAACACTGTTATCACTATTACTACTACTAACACTGTTATCACTATTACTACTACTACTACTAACACTGTTATCACTACTACTACTACTAACACTGTTATCACTACTACTACTACTAACACTGTTATCACTATTACTACTACTAACACTGTTATCACTACTACTACTACTACTACTAACTCTGTTATCACTACTACTACTACTACTACTAACACTGTTATCACTACTACTACTACTAACACTGTTATCACTATTACTACTACTAACACTGTTATCACTACTACTACTACTACTACTAACTCTGTTATCACTACTACTACTACTACTACTAACACTGTTATCACTACTACTACTACTAACACTGTTATCACTACTACTATTACTAACACTGTTATTACTACTACTATTACTAACACTGTTATTACTACTACTATTACTAACACTGTTATTACTACTACTATTACTAACACTGTTATTACTACTACTATTACTAACACTGTTATCACTACTACTATTACTAACACTGTTATCACTACTACTATTACTAACACTGTTATCACTACTACTATTACTAACACTGTTATTACTACTACTACTACTAACATCGTTATTACTACTACTACTAACACTGTTATTACTACTAATACTGGTGTTGATATTAATACTACTGCTGCTACCACACCACTACCTCTACCACTAACTACCCTTAAATCCACCACCACTACCACCATTTCTGCTACAACTTCTTTAACTACGGCTACTACGGCTACTACGGCTACTACGGCTACTACGACTACTACGACTACTACGACTACTACGACTACTATTGATAATGATGATGATGATAATGATAATGTTAATAATAAGAATACTTTTACTGTTTCTACTGACACTAACCCAAGTGGTGGTTGGGTAAATAAGAAGTAATAAAACGGCATTGGGTAAATATAGCAACTTGTAAAACTATGCTGCATATCGCAACGTTAGTATGCTGGCACTTGAAACGACTGTCCTCCCACCGCCATGGCATGTGTACGTACGGTCTGGGGCCGTTTTGTATCTTCGTTTGTTTGGGACTGTGTTAGGGGGAGGGGGGTATCGATTGTGTATGTTGTGCGGCCCTCTTGTTAGGTCAAATGAGCTGCCCCTCTCCCCTAGTGACCTTCATTTTCTCCCTCTTGTTTCCTCGCTCTTTCTCTTTCTCTCTCTCTCTCTCTCTCTTTTGTTTGTTTGTTTATTTCTCTTTGTTTCCTTTTATCTCCCTCAATCCTCAACTCCCCACTCTTTCTCTTTTTTTCCCTCTCCCTCTCCCTCTCCTCCCTCTTTCTCTTGTCCTTTCCCTTTCTATTTCTTCGCTTTCTCTTTCTCCCTGACGCTTTTCAGTTGGTAACGCAAGTAGCAATACCATCAACAAAGTGAGACGTTGGCACTGGTTGGCGGGCTGCGTGGCAGACGAGGGGAGAGGGGGAGAGCACAGCGTGGATTTCCCTTGCCAGGTCGATATACCGAAGTGTGGTTCAGCTTGCAGCCGCCCTCGTAGTGTTAGCCTAGAGCACTTTCTCTCTCTCTCTCTCTCTCTCTCTCTCTCTCTCTCTCTCTCTCTCTCTCTCTCTCTCTCTCTCTCTCTCTCTCTCTCTCTCTCTCTCTCTCTCTCTCTCTCTCTCTCTCTCTCTCTCTCTCTCCCCGCGCGTGCCTCTCCCCTCGCCATCTCCCTCTCCCTTTCCCCTCTTTCCCCCTCCCCCTTCCCATTTCCTTTGTTCTTGCATTTACATCCATTTGTACAGCATATGTATGTGTGTCTATATCTGTATGCGCATATAATGTATGCATAATGAAAAGTACGTTGGGGTGTCTTTTTGTTTTGTGCCTGTATGTTGAGTGGTCTTCTCTGGGTACAGTATTTTGCCGGTTCACTCTTCCTGTATCCCAAAGGTCCTACAGCCTTACAAAACAGGCTCTCCGACTTCGATAAGACAGAGGTTGCAAAGGAAACGAAAGTACTGTTACAGTCCGTTTCTCTCGACAAGAAAGAAAGGTTTGTTGATAGCGCCTTTTTTTTTCGTCATCAGTTTTATCATTTCGGATTTTAATGTCGGGTCAACTTGAGCATTTTGAGCTGTATGAGTTAGCGTTCGTCTGAAGGTGAAAATTTCGCTTGGTTCCGAAAGATGAAAAGAAAACGAGAAGCGTATCTTCTAGTGGAACAAAAACATCGTTGTTTCGCCATTAAATCTTATCATTTTTTATATTTATGTAAAAGGATATACATTACAATAGAATCTAATTTCCAGTTTTTCCATTGTTTATAACCGAATTTCCTTTTCCCAAAGGTTAATGTGAAGAACAACGGCCAGGTATTGCTAGGAAACCGGATGTTTATATGTATGGGTATTATATATTCTGAATTCCAGTAATCATGTATTAACAAAAACGTTTACATACAGAGGAAATTAATATTTTCCCTCTCCTTCCTTAGTTCTGTCTTACCATATAACAGCCACTAAAAAGAAAAAAAAACCTAACCCTTTTAATTAAAAGATGTTTGGATTATAACTTCAAGTTGCATGTCATAAATGAATCAATTAAAAAAAAAAAAAATGGAGTATTTTATGTGTTGAACGTACAATTTTAACTTTGGTTCAGCTTGTTATTGACAGTGGTTGAATTACGTTCTGTTCAATATGTATTTGTGATAGATACCATTTGCTAGGTAACGAATTTCTTTTCCGTTATGATTTTGTAGAGTTAAGTAAAAGTAAGCACCATATTGTAGCCGTGGCACTTTTTGATTTCCTGTAGTCCGTCTGCAGAGCATAATCATATTTGAAGGTTCATTTCACTAAGAATTAAGTCTCTCACTCTTTCTTCTCTCCCTCTCCCTCCTCCTCCCTCCTCCCCCCTCCTCCTACCCCCATTATCTTTCTTCCTTCCTTCCATCCTTCCTGCCTCCATGTCTACCTACCTGTCATCCCTCCTTCTTTTCATACTAACCTCCCCCCCCCCCTTTATCTCTCCTTCCCTCTCTCTCTCTCTCTCTCTCTCTCTCTCTCTCTCTCTCTCTCTCTCTCTCTCTCTCTCTCTCTCTCTCTCTCTCTCTCTCTCTCTCTCTCTCGCTCTCTCTCTCCCCCCTTCCCCCCTCCCCCCTCTGTCTTCCTTCCTTCCTTCCTTCCTACTCACATATCTACCTACTTACCTACCTACTTATCATCCCTATTTTTTATACTAAACTCTTCCTCCCCCTTTCTCTTCCTTCCTTCCTTCCTTCCTTCCTTCCTTCCTTCCTTCCTGCTTACATATCTACCTACCTACCTACCTACCTATCATCCCTCCTTCATATTACACCCCCCCCCCCCCTTCCCCAATTGAAGATTGGTATAAGAGAGGGAATTAATTTTTGGTTTAGCCTTGTCACAAGATTAGCGAAAAGCCCATGATTAGGTTCAGATGCACTTTTGTTTATGATTATGCCTCGCTTTGGATCTATGTGCCATTGATTTGGATATCGTAACATTGTACGCTAATTGTGTGCATGTTTGTTCCATGTGCCTTTCCTGTGTTTTATTAACGACACGTAATGTTTTCCATTTTTTTCTGACGTGAACAGAAGATGCCGGTAAGGTTTTATAGCAACTGATATATGCCTGCCTTTTCAAGTCTCTGGAACACCTATTTCCTGTTTTATTGTTTGTCTCTGATTGGATATATAAATCTATGTGCTCTGAATTTTTATGAATTGTACTGTGTGTCCCTCTGTGTACTTTTGTGTATGCCTTTATGCGCGCTTGTGTATGCGTGTGTGTGTTCTTGTGTATGCGTGTGTGTGTTCTTGTGTATGCGTGTGTGTGCGCTTGTGTATGCGTGTGTGTGTGCTTGTGTATGCGTGTGTACGCGCTTGTGTATGCGTGTGTACGCGCTTGTGTATGCATGTGTACGCGCTTGTGTATGCGTGTGTACGCACTTGTGTATACTTGTGTGTGGGCTTGTGTATGCGTGTGTGTGCGCTTGTGTATGCGTGTGTGCGCGCGTGTGTATGCGTGTGTGTGCGCCCGTGTATGCGTGTGTGTGCGCCCGTGTGTGCGTGTGTGTGCGCCCGTGTGTGCGTGTGTGTGCGGCCGTGTGTGCGCGTGTGTGCGGCCGTGTGTGTGCGTGTGAGTGCAGCCGTGTATGCGTGTGTGTGCGGTCGTGTATGCGTGTGTGTGCGGTCGTGTATGCGTGTGTGTGCACCCGTGTATGCGTGTGTGTGCGCCCGTGTATGCGTGTGTGTGCGCCCGTGTGTGCGTGTGTGTGCGGCCGTGTGTGTGAGTGTGAGTGCGGCCGTGTATGCGTGTGAGTGTGAGTGCGCCCGTGTATGCGTGTGAGTGTGAGTGCGCCCGTGTATGCGTGTGAGTGTGAGTGCGGCCGTGTATGCGTGTGAGTGTGAGTGCGGCCGTGTATGCGTGTGAGTGTGAGTGCGGCCGTGTATGCGTGTGAGTGTGAGTGCGGCCGTGTATGCGTGTGAGTGTGAGTGCGGCCGTGTATGCGTGTGAGTGTGAGTGCGGCCGTGTATGCGTGTGAGTGTGAGTGCGGCCGTGTATGCGTGTGAGTGTGAGTGCGGCCGTGTATGCGTGTGAGTGTGAGTGCGGCCGTGTATGCGTGTGAGTGTGAGTGCGGCCGTGTATGTGTGTGAGTGTGAGTGCGGCCGTGTATGCGTGTGAGTGTGAGTGCGGCCGTGTATGCGTGTGAGTGTGAGTGCGGCCGTGTATGCGTGTGAGTGTGAGTGCGGCCGTGTATGCGTGTGAGTGTGAGTGCGGCCGTGTATGCGTGTGAGTGTGAGTGCGGCCGTGTATGCGTGTGAGTGTGAGTGCGGCCGTGTATGCGTGTGAGTGTGAGTGCGGCCGTGTATGCGTGTGAGTGTGAGTGCGGCCGTGTATGCGTGTGAGTGTGAGTGCGGCCGTGTATGCGTGTGAGTGTGAGTGCGGCCGTGTATGCGTGTGAGTGTGAGTGCGGCCGTGTATGCGTGTGAGTGTGAGTGCGGCCGTGTATGCGTGTGAGTGTGAGTGCGGCCGTGTATGCGTGTGAGTGTGAGTGCGGCCGTGTATGCGTGTGAGTGTGAGTGCGGCCGTGTATGCGTGTGAGTGTGAGTGCGGCCGTGTATGCGTGTGAGTGTGAGTGCGGCCGTGTATGCGTGTGAGTGTGAGTGCGGCCGTGTATGCGTGTGAGTGTGAGTGCGGCCGTGTATGCGTGTGAGTGTGAGTGCGGCCGTGTATGCGTGTGAGTGTGAGTGCGGCCGTGTATGCGTGTGAGTGTGAGTGCGGCCGTGTATGCGTGTGAGTGTGAGTGCGGCCGTGTATGCGTGTGAGTGTGAGTGCGGCCGTGTATGCGTGTGAGTGTGAGTGCGGCCGTGTATGCGTGTGAGTGTGAGTGCGGCCGTGTATGCGTGTGAGTGTGAGTGCGGCCGTGTATGCGTGTGTGTGCGGCCGTGTGCGCGGCCGTATGTGTGAGTGTGAGTGCGGCCGTATGTGTGTGTGAGTGCGGCCGTGTATGCGTGTGTGTGCGGCCGTGTGTGCGGCCGTGTGTGCGGCCGTGTGTGCGGCCGTGTGTGCGTGTGTGTGCGGCCGTGTGTGTGCGTGAGTGCGGCCGTGTATGCGTGTGTGTGCGGCCGTGTATGCGTGTGTGTGCGGCCGTGTATGCGTGTGTGTGCGGCCGTGTATGCGTGTGTGTGCGGCCGTGTATGCGTGTGTGTGCGGTCGTGTATGCGTGTGCGCGCGCCCGTGTATGCGTGTGTGTGTGTGTTCGCCCGTGTATGCGTGTGTGTGTGTGTGTGTGTGTGTGTGCGCCCGTGTATGCGTGTGTGTGTGCGCCCGTGTATGCGCGTGTGTGTGTGTGTGCGCCCGTGTATGCGTGTGTGTGTGTGTGTGTGCGCCCGTGTATGCGTGTGTGTGTGTGCGCCCGTGTATGCGTGTGTGTGTGCGCCCGTGTGTGCGTGTGTGTGTGTGTGCGCCCGTGTGTGCGTGTGTGTGTGTGCGCCCGTGTATGCGTGTGTGTGTGTGTGCGCCCGTGTATGCGTGTGTGTATGTGCGCCCGTGTATGCGTGTGTGTGTGTGCGCCCGTGTGTGCGTGTGTGTGTGTGTGCGCCCGTGTATGTGTGTGTGTGTGTGTGTGCGCCCGTGTGTGCGTGTGTGTGTGTGTGTGCGCCCGTGTGTGTGTGTGTGTGTGTGTGTGTGCGCCCGTGTGTGCGTGTGTGTGTGTGTGTGTGCGCCCGTGTGTGCGTGTGTGTGTGTGTGCGCCCGTGTGTGCGTGTGTGTGTGTGTGCGCCCGTGTATGCGTGTGTGTGTGTGTGCGCCCGTGTATGCGTGTGTGTGTGTGTGCGCCCGTGTATGCGTGTGTGTGTGTGTGCGCCCGTGTATGCGTGTGTGTGTGCGCCCGTGTATGCGTGTGTGTGTGTGCGCCCGTGTATGCGTGTGTGTGTGCGCCCGTGTATGCGTGTCTGTATGTGCACTAAGGGACATAAGCACATGAACTACTGCATTTAACATGTTATGAAGGTGTTTCATGGATCACAACACATTGATGAGGACATGTTTGATTTCTTCAGTGATGCCACAGTTTATATCTTTGTTTCCATAATACTCTCAAATGTTTTCCTGCTTATAGTATTTCTTACAGCCCCCCCCCCCCCCGCCCTCTTCCCTTATTTATACGTAATAACAGATGAATAAACTTCTTCCTTCCCCTATTGGAGCTGCAACATCTATACCTTTTTGTTTCTTCTCGTTCTTTATCTCCCATGCATAAATCTGCTTTGGAAAAAAAAAAAAAGAATATAGAAATGCAGTTCCTTCTTTGCTAAATATAATCTCTAACTAAGCTATAATAACCATACCTTTCCCTTTGTGTCCATGGGTGTCTCCCCTGCATTGTTTTCGCCATAGACTTACCACTAAAGTTTTAGATCTGTATGGTAAAGGCATTTAATTATGTCTATCATTCAGGATATGCAAGTATAGTACCCTTTTGCTGTTTTTATATCTTATGAGATGGTATCATGCTAATTTTAAACCTCCCCCCCCTCCCCCACCCTTTTTCTTCCCCACGCAGCTTGATAAAATGTAAAATTATAATTTTTAAAAATATTATTAATTGTAACTCAGACCTTCTATAGTTTGATGTCATGATGCAGTTCGCTTTGATCAAGAAGTTTTCCACTTATCTTGCCAGTGGGTTTTGATATGCAAGCTTTTCTTTTCTTTTACTTTTTCGAAGTATCAGTCAATTTTTTTTTCTTTTTTCTTTTTTTCTTGAATACTTGTCCCTACAGGTGAAGATTACAGATATAACTGCATGATATAGATTTTGACATTGGGTAAAAGAGTACCAAGGAAAAATTTATGAGAATTTTGTTCTGTCAGCCACATACTGTTGTGACAAGTATGATCTCTGTGTCTTTAAACTGTGTAGTTTTCCACACAGAGTTTGATCCTAGCCTTTGACTGTTTTTCTCTAATTTACCTAAAAAGATGTTGGATTTTACATGTATACAGCCAAACAAATATGAAATGATTTTGACCTATTTTGCATGTAGAAGCCAATGGAACTCCATTATAACAGTGAGAACTGGCTGGTATAATCATCACTATTTTACTTTTACGGGTATGTGACCAATCTCACTCACACTACAGGAGAGATGGGAAAGTGGTTAATTTGGCAAGCCACCTCCACATAAAGTGTCTCGGAAATGGACCTGAAAACTGTGGAGCGGAAAGCCTTTGCAATTTGCATGCATTGTGGAGGTGTTGACATGAGATGGCCTCTTGGTAGTTCTGCCCTTGTCGGGGAAACTTCTGGTTGTGCAAAAAGAGGAGCTCTGCTTGGGAATAGTACTCCTTCATTTTTTATTTATTCATTTATTTTTTTGTGTGCTTTATGGGTTATTTTGTTGGGTGGTGGCCTACATTTGATTGCCTGTTGTTCAGGTTGGGTTATGTTATTGGTATGATTATTATTTTTATGACAAATATGATTTAATTTCTTTTCAAATGTTTCATAAGGCTTTTAAGGATCAGACTGAAGCTCTGAAAGGCATGTGTTTTGTGTGCCAAACCAGTCTAATAAAGTTTTGTCATTAATCCAGTGCCGCTGGGAATGGCATGTACATCCATGCCATGCCCACTGTGAGATTAGTTTGAGTTGTGTTTATACATATATGGCTCAACAAGTACGTAGTCACCAAGGACTCAATTACTAATCCTGCCTATCCCAAATAACCCTTTTCCTTGATTTTTGGAAATATTTTTTCCTATTTCATAAAGCTATAGTATTGCTAATATTAGAATAATGATAATGTCAATGATAATAACAGCAGCAATACCAATAATAAGAAAAATAAACCTGAGAACTCAAGGAAAGTATAAATTAGGCATGGTCACATGAGTTTACTAATTGACTCTTTGGTGGTTGTTCACTTGTGGAACTCTGTGTAAACACATTTCATAGAACGAATCTATAAGGAACATTACATGTTCCTGGCGGTAGTGGGTTAAGGGACAGTATTAGGCATTAGTGTTCATATTGTTTACATGACTGTGATATATTAGCCTTATAGTTATTTGCATACTATTACATATTAAAAAAGTTATTATATTGTTTAGAGGTTTTAGATAAAATGGGGAAACCTAAAGCCTCAGCATAATTTTGTTTTATATAAAATGGGGAAACCTAAAGCCTCAGCATAATTTTATTCAAATATATAATGGTCTTTTTTAATAATTTTTATTGTTAATATCGTTTTTGTCCCCCCACCTTCACCCTTAATTTTTTTTAAATATTTTTGAAGCACTATAATACTTTTCTTTCTTCAATAAAACCCAAGTACAGTATAACCTGAGCAGAGGCAGGATCGTCAGGA
Source organism: Penaeus chinensis (assembly GCF_019202785.1). Classification (NCBI taxonomy): domain Eukaryota; kingdom Metazoa; phylum Arthropoda; class Malacostraca; order Decapoda; family Penaeidae; genus Penaeus; species Penaeus chinensis. Next base: position 5,652,170 of record NC_061832.1, read on the forward strand.
GACAACCGCAAGAATGCCTAAGATGGTTAAGTGCCCATGTTGCATTGATACCCACAAAGGACACCTTCCCATAGGATAGAACCCCCTTCTGCCTCCCATATGTCTTGTTTTTCCCCACTTACCCATAATAGCATCATGACCTAGATGAGATCTGATATGCTCCATTTAGTCTGCTATTTACCTTAATGAAGAATTAATATAATGTCTATGTATTTATATATACAGTACAGTTTTTGCTTTTGTTTTTGTTAACATATGTATATAAGTAAAAGTATGTCTTTTTTATAGCCTCTATACTTATACACAAGAATTTTATAGTGAGATTGCCAGTGCATTGGAGTTCGACTGTATTAGCTGCCAGATACAATACATAGGATACCATTTAGGGATACTACTACCTGCAGGCTTCATAGCTGAGTTCTATTCCAAGTCTCAAGGACGCAGTGTTGTAATTCATAATATCATGCCATGCCTTCAGACTTTAGAACTGTATACTGTACAGGTATTAAGGACTATACTGTGATGTTTTTGTCCGTTTTGAATCGCAAACAATTTGAATGCAGTCTCAGATGGCATGCATGTAGTGAAATGCTGCATTTGGGAGAGGATGAAGTATGCTGCTGAACTTGCAGTTTAGACAAGAACCAGGTTTTTTATTTATTAAACTGCTTCTTGCATTGTTTCTAGTTATTTTAGAAGCTATTGTATGAAGAGCAGGTATAGAATTACCATGATTTTGTGTGTTAATGTACATATACATATATATATGTATATGCATTTGTCATGATACATTGATGTATATGCTTATGTATATACTAGTATGTATATGTATGTTTATTCACACTTGTTTACATGTTTATACATATTAGTGTACATAAATACACACACACCAAATGAAGTTCAATATTTGTAAACATAAATTTTATTTCCTGTTAGGTTTATTCTCATGTGTTTCTCATCTTGCACAAAAACATAGCACCAACACTATAACTGAAAATGGTGTTTTTTTTTTATATATAACTATTGAAAGATGATTTGTGTAAAATCTAATGATGGTATTTCAATGATTTTAATAAAGTGGTCTTGCCATATTAAATTAAAACATGATTAACTTCATGCATTCTTTCTTCCCCTTCCCATTTCTTCCCCTCCCCTTCCACCTATCCCCTCCTCTCATCACAGGAACAAGACAACATGCCTACGGTGAGTTCAGCTGCCCAGGCACCCAGCTACAGACGATTCCAGTCGCATCGTGGGCATTTCTTTCCCTTCTTTCTCTCATGCCTGCTTCTGTGCTAGAAACCAAGTAAAGCTCCTAGGCAGTTGGGAAATTGACTTGTTTATTTCTTTTTTAATTTTGCTTTTTTCATCATCTATATCTTCCTCCCTTCTTTTCTTCTTTTGTCTAGGTATACATTATTTCACATCACTTCTACCTCCCATTACCTATCACTTCAGATATACCAATGTGTATGATTAGTGCATTTAAAAATTAAGAATACCCAACCTAGGGATTTTACTTGGCATCTGGTATATTCCAAATGTATTATCACTTGTTGCATGTACCCATAGAGTTAAGGATCCCTCATTGAGACAGACCGTGAGAATGCCGAAGATGGGCCACTGCGTGCCATTTTCCACCCATATTTCCTAGCTCCCGAGCTAGATATCTGGCTATGATAGGTAGAGCAATTTATAGCCTGCAAGACCTTTTAGGATTATTGTATATGATGTCATCAAGATAATCCTTTTTATATAATGTATATGCATAGCTACAAGAGAGACTGTAGCGTATCCTGTTGGTTAATCACACAATATATATACATTTTTTTATTTCCCTGGATGTCACAGTTGCTATATTTTATGACCATGATTATCATTTTTATATTGTGTGCTTGGTTTTCTTATCCCCCTTTTTTGCCTATGCTTACTTGATGCTAGCTAAAACCAGCAATATTGTTGGTTATTATTTTCAGTGATTGTAATTTTTTACTCCATATATTCTCATACATATAGTTTAATGAGGTACTTCTCTCACATATGCGCATGGATGCATGAACATACAGATTGAATCATGCAATGGAAACCCAGCTGAACTGAATAGGAATATACAGGTTTTAACATCCTCATATCACACTTGATTTTATTTAAATTTTTGTCACTTCAGAAATCATCTGAATAATAGATATAAATTAGCATTAATATTAAATCTGGGAATACAAAAGTTTAGAGGATAAAAGAAATAATGATAATAAGAGAAAATATATTTATATATATTTTTATATATTTTATATAATATATATAATTTCTTTTCCTTTCTTGTCTTTTATTTGAGCATTATTTTTTTTCTACAAATTTAAATCCAGATTCAAAGAATTTTGTGGGTGTTCATAGCTTAGTATAAAGTTTATATTTTTCACTCACTTTTTCTCTACTTTTAAAATGTCTTTAAAGAATCATGATGTTTTATCCTCAGTTTTTGCACATGTATGTTTTTTTTCACCATTTATTAACCCATTGGTGCCAGGTAACTCTACAATCCACTGTAGTTTTATTTTGTGATTTTTGTTTTCATATAGCTGGCCATAAGTGTTTAGTTACTGAGAAGTTGATAATTGGGTGTACCTGACTTCACCCAATATCTGCATTCTTTGAATTTTGGGATAACAGTTCCATTTTTTCATTATGCTCTCAGTATCATTACTGTTATTGTTATTATTATTGACATTGGGATTATTGTAATGTTATAAATCCTAATAGCAGTAAGCAAAAGAATCTGAAAATCAAGGAAAAGAGTAAACAGGGGAGATCAGGTAGAACTAAGAATCAACTTCATTTTGACTAAGCCCCAATGGAGCCATCTGTGTGCCAGCAAAATAATAAACTAGAAATACAGTGGATGCGACTTGTATGGCTTGCCACTCCAGCATCAGTGGGTTAAGTCTACAAGTGAGAGGTGCATGATACCAGAGATAACCTTAGCATGCATTCTCTCCATATGTCAGATAATGATTCAATGCACATTTATTGTTTCATATATATATCCACTTTCTTATTTCAGTATTAAACTTAAGAATTTTCATGATTTATTATTATCCGCACTGTTTTTATCATTTGCATGATTATAAATTTATATGACCATAAACTCGTATCAAGATTTTCTTATTAAAAGAACAGTATTTTTTAATTGATTATTGTGTGTGATAAATTGAAATTCTTCAAAATTTTACAAGTTTGACCTCTCCTTTATTATATGAACATTACACACTCTTTGTTTATTAACATTTAAGCTCACAATTGGACATTTTCATAAGTAATTCTCACTGTTAGGATACAGAGCTCACACTATTCTGTTATGGAGGGCATCCACAGGATTTTTTTTTTTTTACCAAAAATTAGCATAAGCAGGTACTTATTAAACAAATTGTCTCAAGCAAAAGGCTTGTATTTATAAGAAAAATAAGTAGCACTAGAGAAAAAGCTTGGGACAGGTGACCAGAAGGCAAGAAGAAAACTAAGTCTGGCAAATTTTTTACTCGGTGAATAGAATCATTCAGCATTCCCCCAATTTTGCAGGAGACAATGGGTGATGGCGCTGGTGAACCCAGGACAGAGCTGCAGGAGTTGCAGTTCAAGTCCAACCAGTGCACAGATGACACCCTTGAGTCAACTCGGCGTATGCTGTCACTATGCGAGGAGGTACGTTTCTTCCCCAGTTAACCAGTTCTTCATTCTACCTGGTGCTCAAGATAGAGTAGTGGCAGTTTTTGTTTTATAGTGTGGAGATTAATAACAGTTAGATTAATACTTGAGTTAAGTAATGAGTGTATCTCCTGTGTATAAAGATTTTTCTGTCATAAGTCTCTTCTTCCCAGGAGTTAGAAGATAGGGATATTGCTCTTTTTTTTTTCCAATATTGCCTCTGTTGTCCTGTGTATGCCAGTTATCCACCAAAAAGAAAGTTCTAATCCACAAGGGATTTTTATTCAGCTAGAACACCAGTCTAGTGGTGTTGCTAGGGCTAATTTATTATCTATTTGAATGAATTTTGTCCATTCACCAATACCAGTTGTACATTCATTTTGAAAAGTTGTCTGAGTATTGGGAATGCTTCCTTACATGCTAACAGTCGAAGGAAGCTGGTATCCGAACCCTCGTTGCTCTGGACGATCAGGGCGGTAAGTATACACAGAGACAAATACAAAATGTTCATTCAGTCTTCCGTCTGTTTTTTCTCGATACATCTAGCAGTAATTTTGAGCCAAGGGCATCAGTAATGATCAAAACTTAGAGAAGACTTCTTGTGTTCTATTAGTATGTTTCAAGGCTCAGGTTACTGGTAAGATTATATAGTAAGGATGATTCTAGCATGCCAGTACACTGTCACACTCACTTTTGTATGGTATTGTATTCATGTTGTATTTTCTAGTTAGAATTGTTGCCTTGGTTGTATTGTTATACTTTAGGGATTTGAGGTTGAGCTTTTATGATTTAATTCTAGATATTTGAGCATGGATTGTGTTTAGATATTGTCTTATTATAATTTGATTTTTATTATATACTATAGTGCCAGAATAACTTCAAAAGAGTTAGAAATTGTCAAATGTATATATGTATTTTGAGAATACGGCTTTAGTTCTAAAGAAAAAATGTTTGTTTGGGTTATTGGCTTTCTCCTTTTTTTTCGAAAGTTCTATTCATATCAGTCTTTTATTTTCATATCTATTTTTTTTTTTTACATTCTCAACTTAGGTGCTGGTTATTTTCCTTTTATTTTCTTTTATCATTCATTACCATAATTCTTTCCTTATATATATATGTCATCATGCATTGGATAGACTGCATCTCAAGCATTAACATTTTGTTTTTCGTTTGTCATTTCTTTTTTTATAGAGTCAAGACGCCGGTGCAAAAACATTAATTATGTTAGACGCACAAGGGGGTAAGGGTTCTTTCCTGTTTTTGTTTGTGACACCTAACAGGTGTGCTCCCTTTGTTAGGTGAGCCCTGTGCTTGCTTCCGAGCACTTAACACACGCAGTTCTAACTCTATAATATTGTGGTGGCAACACTTTTTCAGAGTTTCCGAAGCTGGGTTGTGTTGGACCAAGGTTTTCTCTGCTTATGTGTTTATTTATTTTGTTGATTTTTAATCATTTACCCCTCCCTCATTTCTTATTTACATTTTACAATAAATCCAGCAAGACAGCTTTGGAAGAAAGTGGATAGTGAGTTTATATATATAGTAATAGCTATAGCTGGTCACATGTACCAATAAAGGAAGGGAAACGGATTTTTGTCCTAAAAAAAAAAAAAAAAGGTACGTTCAGGAATTAGATTTTATTTTATTTATTTATCTATTTACTTACTTATTATTTTTTGTGTCCATATATTTTTATTTTCATCTAATTATTAATTTCTATTCATGTCTATATTTTTTTTTACATAGACCGCACAAGTTACTGGGCTATATTTCTCAAATCATTAGCACACTAAAACATAGTAGATGCATGTTTGATTTTAGAGTAGAGGAAGTCTTTTTTGAAGGATTTTTAAATACAACTTATCAATGTAATATACAAAATTGTAAGATGAAATGCTAAATTGTAGGATTTTTATCCCTCTGTAATGGTGAGATAGATCACTATTATTATTAAAGCTTCTTTTACATTGTTTGCCAGTATTGCACAGGGTTTGTAGATGCACACCATGCATGGCTTTTGTTTTCATTTATTTTTATTTATTTATATTTTTCTATTTTTGTTCTTCTCAGTCCTTCTAATGCATGTTCAGATTTGCTTGCTTATATGCCCCTCCCTTGCTTATAGAGTCAAGATGCGGGTATTAAGACACTGAATGCACTAGATGACCAAGGCAGTAAGTATGGAGTAATATCATAGATTGTATGTGGTACATTACCTGTTGGTCCTTGTATGAATTGTAGCTCATTGCAATGTATTCTGCTCTTGTAATTTTTTTTGTAGAACATGCAGTACTAAAATTTTTATTTTTGAAGACTATTTAGTAGAATAGAAAACTGTAAAGATTCTTTTTATGTATATATACATTGTTTATTGACTGCAAAGTGAGAGCCCCTCAAAAGATCAGCATACTAACTTCTCTAACCATGATCAGATTTTTGCAATATATAAATAGCATATTTTGATAAACCCCTTCTGCAGTCATGACTGAAATTTGCCACAACTCTCAGAGCAACTGGATCGCATCGAGGAGGGAATGGACCAGATCAACTCCGACATGAAAGAAGCAGAGGAGGCACTGACGGGGATGGAGAAGTGCTGCGGACTCTGCGTCCTGCCTTGCAATAAGTGAGTGTCTCAAACCACCAGTAAATCCGCCTTCAGCCGGACCTCTTTAAACTCCAGGGGCTATTTCTTGTGTATTTGTGATAAAAAAGAATCTGTTTTATGTTCTTGTCTTTTCTTCATATTTGAAACACATAATGTGTAGATAAATTTTTCTTCTTCTTCTTGTTAAGTTTTTAAGCATCATTGGTTATACACATATTAAAAAAGGAAATGTGAAAGAGTAAGTTGTTTCACGAGTGTGTGTGTGAGTGAGCGAGTGAATAAATGTTTAGATCTTTTTTACAGGTGACTGTGTTATTAAGAGAGGAATGCCAGGCAAATTTTAGAGAAAAAAAATCTTTAGTTAGGTATGAGCTAACCTGATAAGTAGTTCCTCTACAACGTTGACACATTCTCTGATTTTCATTCCAGATCGTAAGTTCTTTCCTTGATTGCGCTCTAAGTAAAGAAATCAGGGACTGTGAGAACGGTGACTAAGCGAGGTAATGGCCATCACCATTTCTGGAAACGTGAGATTAACCATTTCTGGAAACGTCTCACACAATCCTGTTGAAACCAGACCTCCTGTTTGCAGTTCCTTTACGCTGTAGTTCAGGAGTCAGGAAATCACTGAGCATGGCACATTAGCGTTGAGAGTTGCCTGTTACCGTTTGTTCGTTCATTTTCCTCCAAGAAGCAGAGTCAAATTGCATAGTACCAAAAAAAAGTCAGGGGACAATGCCATCATTAAAAAAAAGTATATATATATATATACAACAATAAAAATCAGATACTCTGGTTTGAGTGTCCAGATAGTTTTCATCCAAACTGGTTCTTAATGGCCAATAAAAAAAAGGATAAAAAAAAGCGACAATTTTACTCCTTAACATCTGATACCCCCCTCAACCCCCCCCCCACCCTCTACCCACCACCCTATCTCTGTTTCTTCCTTTTAATCTCTGCCTGTCTCTTTTTCTCTGCTGTGTATCTCTTCTATCTCTGCTGTCTCTCTCTCTCTCTCTATCTGCTGTCTCTCTCTCTCTCTCTCTATCTGCTGTCTCTCTCTCTCTCTCTATCTGCTGTCTCTCTCTCTCTCTCTATCTGCTGTCTCTCTCTCTCTCTCTATCTGCTGTCTCTCTCTCTCTCTTTATCTGCTGTCTCTCTCTCTCTCTCTATCTGCTGTCTCTCTCTCTCTCTCTCTATCTGCTGTCTCTCTCTC
>NC_061832.1:5664695-5672195 GCF_019202785.1 Penaeus chinensis
TTTCAGATGACTAATTGCAATTCTTTTTATTTATTGGTGTTTTTACAATTATTAACGATTGATTCTCTTTCTCTGTGTATGTTTTTTGCCCCATTTGTCATTTGTAAAACTTTTTTTTTTTTTTTTTTTTTTTTTTTCTTTTTTTTGTAACAGGTTTGAAGATGTGGCCAGTTTCATAGTTCTTTGCAGGTGTCCAGCAAACAAGCATTCACAGACCACACACACACACACCACCACACATTCCACACGTATGCCCCACACACACCAACACATACCCACAAAAACACACACACACCACATACACTTGTACACATTCACCACAAACACGCACACACGCACCCCCCGCCCCACACACACACACACATGCACACACACACACAGAAAGTGATTTATGTGTGAATCAAAGCAATAGTCCCACCCAAAATATATCTTGCGAGAACCACGTATATTTCCGTGCCTCGACTGACGATCATTCACCATCCCACACCTCATATATTCCGCCTTCCCTCTTCTCTGTTCTAGGGTTCGTCCAACGTGGGTCATATTACGGAAGCGAATGAGAAAGCAAGCAAACTCATGAAGAGCTAATTCCTCAAACCCTCGTTTTCTCATGATCTTTAAAAAAAAAAAAAAAGAAAGCAAAGCAAAAAAAAAAAAAAAGGCAATGGTTTGGGTCTGATTTTTATTTTTTTTTCTAATTTGAGATTTTACTGCAAGTTAGTAATTTTGTGTAGGCTAGCTGTATATGTGGCAAAAAGAAAATTAAACAGGAAAGTAAATTCATATTTTTGGTTATTTTAAGCCATTACAGTTGCTCTCATAAAAGCTCAGTTCAAGAAAGAGCATAGTAGTAGTAAGACTATACAATGCTGTACGTCGCTCTATATTTGATGGTTCACATACTCGTAATTTAAAAAAACGCACACCTTAATGTGTATCACTTGCTGCATTTTGTAGACACCTTATAGAAAATTTACGTATATAGAGAAGTAGTTAGAACCAAAAGTAATATTTACCTTTTATTTATTTGTTATTTTTTAAGATATACCACCGCTAAATTTTGTGTTTGGTGGAAGCAACTGGTAACTAAAATAGACTCACTTGAAATGCAGAATTTTGGGGCTGAATTTACAGAAAATGAAGAAAAGAGAAGAAAATACAATTTACATCACTTTCACCCAAATTTATTCTTTTATGCACCAGTTTTTTGGGTGTCATTTCTTTCTTTGCCCAAATAAAGCAGGCCTGTTACCTACATTACACATTATTATATAATACACAGCCTACTGAGCATACATTGCGAGTCATATTGACCTTCTACTGCACTCACGAGGCACTTTGGTCTGTACGAAACTCTACCCTATTTGGTCAAAAAATCCTTGTTTTTCTCCTTCCTTTCCCTTTTTTTATCTTTCTTTCTATTTTTTGTTCAGTTGCTATCTTTTGTTTAATATGCCATTTCTCTTTCAACATAAAAAGTTACATGTAAAGTTTTTCTTGTTCACTGATGTATTTTTATCTTCATGAGATCAAGCCCTTGAATAATATGTACATAACATTTTCATGGATGAAAGCCATTGAAATTCTTTAAAAAAAAAAAAAAGAGAGAAATATATACATGTGAAAAAAAAAAAATATAGAACAGAATTTAAATTCAGCTCCTAAGGAACAGTGCACATCAGTAATACCTTGGAAAGTAAAAATCTTCAGTAGACAATGTGTTTGAATGAAGTATGGTTGATCCTTTATTAACTGCTAGCTACAACAGCACAGGAAGTAAAATTTGCCTTGCTGTAAGAAGAATAAATTTTGCTAAGTATTGAGAATATTGCTGTATCATTGAATATGAATAATTCAGATGCTAAGAAGCTAGAAGTGACAAACAAAATTTGCATCTCTATTTTCCCCTAAATAATTAGTTATCAAAGAAAAGGAATTTTGACAGCAAACAATACAGGAATATAACAGTTTTTGTTCATTAATCTTCTTATTACTTTCCCTATACATTAATGTTTTATAAGGATTTCTTTAAGATAGCAAAGGTCTTGTTAATCAGACATTTGCATTTGCTTTAGTAATCAAATAATATACTGTGTTGCTCCTGGTGAAATTAGCATTAAGCTATTTTGAAGTGTTAAGGCAGGCAAGTATGTATGAGGATTTAATAAAGGGTAAACTACTTTAGTGTCACTGCTGTAAGAAGGCTTTCTGCAGGTTTACATTGTTTGTTTAAAGGATCACTGTTGCTAGACTTATTGTTGCTACAGTGTAGAATTAGCACTTGGCAAAATGGTTGACAAAAGAAAATAAAATGTGTAATAGATAGAATAACATTGAGTTATATAACTACAGTGATTTAAATATATATATAATATATTTTGAGTGATGACTCGCAAATAGTGTCACATAAAACACCTGAACCTTTTAACATGCAATGTCTATACTACCATGCTTAAACATCCCTTTCCATTTCAGGCGGATTCAAACACGGTGAGAGTGAATATGGCCAACGAGAGGGCTGGCTCTCTGCTGAAGAACGCATAAACAGAGAGAAAACAGCTATACCTTTCCCTCAGGCGCAGTCATCCCGGGCCAGGCTAACATCTTTTGGATGATGTGCTTAAGACTTTTAAAGAAGAAGAAAAAAGCATGTATAACCTATTATCCAATTTTTTGGAAGTCCTAAAAGATCCCATATCCAATCAGATGTTGTGTTCAGTACTTGTTAAACCAGTGCCAGTCTTGCTACTTGTGATCCAATTTCAGTAACTTGATAATGGCATGCAGAAAAACTGGTTGATTTTATTTAGAAAACCAGATTTCTATATATATACCTATATATATCCAGCCTTCCAAATAATTACAAAAAACAGTACTTCATTAGTAATACGCATGTACAATTTGTTATACATATATATACATATATAAAGGTAATAATGTTTCCCCAGCTGTGCGAAAATAGGGACGATCCTTCAGAAAATCCCTCTCAGCAAGTCTGGCCCCTTGCCAAAGGGAACTCTACTGTTATACTTTTCCCTTGTGTAGAGATCTGGGACTTGTTTTGTTATTGTTAAATGTCATTTGTTAATTTTGTAGGTATAGTAAAAAAAAAAAAAACATCATCAAAGACATCTAAAAGAAAAATTGTTGTTTCTTTTATTCTTTTTAAGAAATAAATTTTTTGACCTTCCTGTTGACCAAAATCATTCATCATCTTTTGATTGTATAGTCTGTCTCCTATATTATTTTCTTTATTTCTTTTAGCACATAAACTACTGATCATTTATTTATAATTTTTAAACCTTCATTTCATAATGCGTAATCAACTATCCAGATATGAGCATTTACTGTATCTGATATTCATCTATGTACCTTTGTTGTTACAAGCAAATTTCAGCTTTACTGCTGGTCCTAGCATAGGAACCCACGCATGTTTTCTTAAAGCGAAATGTTCCTTGTGACAACACAGTTTAAGACCAGTCTAGTAGCCTCTTATCAAGGAGAGATAAGCAACTGTGAGTCTTCATCACCTTTTTAATGTAACTTTTTCCATGGACATAGAAACCAGTTATGTTAGAGGTGGGATCAAGGCTCATTTTAGCTGTTCACATCTCAAATTCATCAGACCTACTGTAGTAGTTGCTGTTTGGCCCAATATAGTTGAAAATAACCACAAACTTCTGTGTCTTCGCCTTAGAGTCATATCCGTGGCTTGCTTTGTTCCCCTTTTACTCTTGTGAAATGGGGGATCCCCAATTCCAGCTACACAATCTCCTCCTTTAGATTCTTTTCCTTTCGTTTAAAGTTCCTAGACCATTGCTTAATTGTTCAAGTTGGTTAGTTCTCAATTGTGCCTACTTCTTGATTAGATTTCTTCTTTAATTCACCGAGTTCTCTTGGGGAAATTCTGGTAGCTGGAAAAGAAAGCTCTCCCTAATGTGCATATTGGTAAGAAGGAATAGATGTATGAAGCAAGCCCTCTTTTTAAATTTAAAAACAAATTTTGCTATGTGGTAGCTTGAAGATGCAGGCAGTTGAGACAGGACAGTGATGAACCTTGTGGAAATTGAGTCGATTCTGAAGACAAAAACCTTTTTGATTCGGACAGTTACTATTGCTGTCTCAAGCAGCATATTTTGTTGTATACTATGATGATGATAATAAAGGAAATTTATCACCTAACTATGTAACTGATTACTTAGTCATCAATAATCTTGCAAGATTCAAAATAAATTGCACTTCACTGCTTGACTCAACTCTATATTATCAAGACAAAGTTTATGTGACAATTAGACTATCTTGGAAGATCACACTGAATAGTGTTACATCATTTCCTGAAACATTTTTGTCTCAGTTTTGACTGATAGATGAAACCAGATTCTTATTTCAGTAGGACATCAAAGTTGTCTTGCCATAAGTTTGAAAGATCTTCTGGTACTTGTAGTATTAAACAAAATGCTTTTTAATTACTGTCTAAGTAAAAAAGGAGAAGTTTTCAAGAATAAATAAGGCATAACATTTTTCAAAATATTTACTGAGATATTGGAGGAGTACAATAAATTAGTTGGGCCATGTGGTGGGCTTAGGAGAAATGGTATAGGAGGTTGCACATTATGTGTCTTTTGTTACAAACCAGTTTTTAAAATTTGTGTATCATTACTCTTAACGTATCAGTATTAAGGCTACTGAATGCAGATAAACTCATGGATTTTCAAATACTTTATGTCTGGATTGAGATTGGTATAGATTTTGTACAAGCAGGTGTTTCCTTTAAAGTGACACGTGGTTGTAAGCTGTGATACTCTACCTGGGTTTGAACATGCAAGTAAACAAATTCACATGTTAGGCCATATCAAAACTAATGAAAGGGTAAGATTTTTTGTAGACAATTTTTGTAGATCTCTTTGCATGTCATTTTTGGTAGGCACTGAAATCTTCGGTTCCATCAATTTTTTTGTTCTATACGTCTTTTTTCCAGAAATTTAGACAGTCCACAGTTAATTTGAATATCATGGTGATAAGTCACGTTGCAGTTGTGTGCAAGCTAATGAGAAATGCTCCACTTAAGTGCATGCCGTGGTATATATATATAAAAAAAAAGTTAAAACCATAATTGGTTGCAGTGCTAGGTTGTTGTTGTTGCAACTTTCTCTAACTTACTCACATGCCACCTATATTGATTTAACTCCCACTAGTTAATAATGAATGCGACTGAGGTAGCGTTTGGATTAGCAGGTGGCATTTGAGATTGCAGGTACAAAGTAGGAAATTCAGGAATGTAAACCGTGGAAATTACTTTGTACAGTGCAGTTTAGTATGGCAAGGTATTTACTAGGGTTTACATATTCAGTGTCATCTTACTTTGCCTGTAAAGTTGAGTGATACCTAACTCAATGGAAGTTTTGTAGGCTTGAATTCTGTACACTTGTAAATAAAGGTTTGCAAATGTAGAGCAAGCTTACATTACTTTTGACTGGAGATGCCTTTTCAAGTGAGTATAAAATCCTCCTATGGTGTAGCATAGGAGCAAACTATCCACAGCACAATATGGTGGCATATCTAGTATTTAGCCATAGATCTTCATGTCCTTTTCTATTGTGATTTGTGTCCTAGTGGTTTGTAATAAGCAGAGAAGGCCCACCCATTTTTTTCTTGTGTATCTTCTCTGTGTTGGTTTATCCCAAAATGAGTGGATGGGAACTCTTATAATGGATTGTGGAGCACCCTAGTTTTCTTTTTATACATTGAATAATTAAGAAGTGTGTAGGCTTGGAAGCAGTGCATTTAGATGGTTGGTTGTAGCTGCAGCCTAGAGGAGTCCTTAATTTTGATTTCCATTTAGTCTGTCGAATTCACTTATAACCTTGGTTAAATCTTGATTTTCATTTGTCTATGCAGTAAATAAAGGAGTGGAGGAGAGAGTACATTGTTACCACAAAAGCCCAACCAAACCATCATTGGTTGTTATGCATAATACAAATAAAGAGAAGGTAGAAGAAAAAAATAAAAAAAAAGGTCCCCCACATGTTCCAGACAACCATGCACTGCCTCCATATACATCACACTGCATGTTGATGGGCTGCTCCTTCCCAGATACCACTTGACTTTTTTCTCTCCATGCTCCCCTCTGGAATCATTATGTATCATCTCATCGGCTGTTTCTCTCTCCAATGTTTTTTTTTTCCTTTTTTTTTTATCAGACGATCTTTCTTTTTCTCTATTGTTAAACTATAATTGAACAAGTGAGGAACATATAAATGTTAAGATTTCTACTTTCAGTCATTCCAAAAAATGTTGACCATGGATGTTTACTAGAAATGTAAGCTATGTTTTGAAATGATGTGCTCATTGATTTATACTTTTAGGATTAAAATATTACATAGGGGTTTGAATCACAAAAAATAGTTGGTTTTGATACTGGGCTGGAAGAATCTGATAGTATGTTGTAAATTCAGCTATGCATATATTCAAAAGTATTTATGCTCTCCAAACTAATAATTGGTCTTTAACAGTGTGTACTTTGAGGAGTAAAAGTAGGTAGAGGGAAAAGAAGTCTAAATTGTGAGTACTTTTTTCCTGGTTTTCTCATAGGGGAGCATCCGTTATAGTACATACGTATCATTTAATAAAGATGTAAACAAAATCTTGTTGTATGATTTACCATGCCATGAAATAGATACTAGAGCAAGAGTGATTATAGTATTATCTTGCAGATTATACTGTCCATCTGTCCTTTGTCTTTTTATTCTTCATGCCTAACACCTTAAGCACGGATCCTCCAATACAAAATGACTTGGCCATCAGAAGCTGTACTTTCTTACTTTCCAGACCAGAGGCTCTTTATCTGATATAGCACTCCAGCATGTATTTCAAGAATTGATAAATCTCTACCAAATCCTATTTTATGTTTGTACTTTTTGTAAAGCTTTCTGCTTACAGATATACTGTATACACTACAGTAAATATACAGTGTGTGAGCTTCTTCATCTGTGTGATAAATTAGATTACACATTTTTAAGACAAAGCTTAAGCCACACAGGAGTTAATTAGTAGACCTTATGCCTTACCTGATTTGACCTTTCCATGAATTAATGGGGAAAAACGTTTTTTTTACTATTGCTATAAATATCGATGGTGTTATTTTTATTATAGACATTATAACTACTATGTTATTGAGATTAGTAACAGCAATATAAGATAACATAAAATATTTCTGAAAATCAAGGAAAAGGGTAAACAGGCAAGACAGGTAGTACTTGTAAGTGACTCATTGGTGACTTAGTACAAGTGTAGCCATCTATGTGTAAAAACAATTAATAAAGCAAACAATCTGAGCACCATTACCAAAGTCTTATAGAGATTGTCACATGTTGCAATATTATTTAATTATTGAACATTTTCTGCTGCATCAATATCTAAGGTTATTACAGCATATCCAAAATATTGTGATAAGGTAGGACTTGGGGGGCAAAGCCCCCAGGTGAGAATTTTTTTTTTGTT
>NC_061832.1:5684695-5687195 GCF_019202785.1 Penaeus chinensis
ACAACATCTGATGTGTATCACATTTAATCATCAACTAACCCTCCTCTCTACCCTTTTCACTATTTCACGTTTCTATAGTGCAGTATGACCTTTAATGTCTAGCACATATATTTTGCTTTTTAACCATAAGCAATTGTATATTTTCTGCAGTGTTCAGTCTATTCACTTCACATCATATCACACAAGCATAGATGGGCCTACTTCAATCACAGGAATGTTGCATCATTGGTGCATCTGGGCTGGTGTGATATTTGACCTGCATAGTATTATTTAACAAATTACCTTAATTAGCGATCCGTACTGTGCACAAAATATTAGCAGGATTTAGGCAAATAAAGCAGATAGAAATAAAGTCTGGGTCTCCTAGTTTCTCCAGGTAGACCCGAGTCTATCTGTTATTCTTTTTTCTTCTTAATTAGTTGAGTAGTTCTTTATGCTTGGACTTATTATTATGATTCATTACATTTCAATGAAATATAATATATTTTTGATGTTTGTAATATCCACACCAAAACTCAACATTTGACTTTTTAAAGGGTACAAGTTACATGGCTCATGAGACATTCTTGTGGACATGTGCTAATCAATACATGTTTGTGGAAAGTACACAAATAACTTAGAGAATGTAGAAAGTACACAATAAATTGCCCATGTGTGAACATCTCCTATATATTTTCTTATTTGATATATCCATGATATACATATGTAGTTTTCAAAATACAGTACCATATTTGTGTTGAAGAAATGTAATTGAAAGTAATAATGAATATGATAGAAGTGATTACAGGTAAATTTAATTTGATGTGTGTATTGTAATCCTTGTTATCATATCTTGAGTATTAACTCCAGGATTAACTGATTAGATATGAGTTTTATACTTATCCCATGGTTGCCGGTGAAAATTAATAAAACATGGGGAAAATGCTGTGCTCATTTTTTTTATTTTTTGTGAAATGTCTCTGCACATAGATGGCTCTGCCTTACCTGATTTTACCTTTCCTTGAATTGGCGGGAAAATGTATTTTTTACTAGTTCTATGGATATCGATGGTGTTATTTTTATTATAAACATGACGTAAGTGACATGCCCGTCGTGAATGGGTTAAGGCTGTATTTAGGCACAATATTAGCAAGCATATAGGACATACGATTGTGTAACAATCAAACTAATCAATGGGAATGTGGCACACTCGCTTCTTGTCATTAGGTGAAAATATACTTCAATATAGATTAATAAAGAAGTAAAAAGAAGGTACTCAAATCATTTTATCTATTTATTGCCATTGTTGTTTTCATTATTACCTGCAGCCACTTTACCTTTGAAGTCTGCTTCTTTCAGACCAGCTGAAGGAAGCACCATGGTTGAAAGTGCGGGAACAGCTGGTCGTAATGCCTCTGTCATGAGTCAGCTGGAAGATACATCCAGGGAGTTGAAGGAATGTTATGAAAGGTTTGTTACAGTGTTGAGATCAGTTATTTCTGGAGAATTATTGTCTCCTTTTTCCAGGCATTTCATATTGTAAACATTCTTGGGATAATGACATTGTATTCTGCATTTAATTGGTCACCATAATGTGTTTGATGTGGTGTCATGCTGTATGTTTAACATCAAGATATCATCTAAGGGTGTCATTTCAGTGTGGTTGAATTTAAAACCATATTCTAACAAAAATTTTTCACACAGATTGGATTTCATTGAGACGAAACTGAGACGACGTTACTACCCCAATGACGAAAAGAAACGCTTAGAGCAAGAAGTGAAGGACATAAAGACACACCTCTCAAGACATGAGAAAGACCTGCGTTGCTTGAGGGGAGAGAACCGTGTTGCAATGATCCTCTCCGTATTAATACTTGCTTTGGGCGTTATGATATATATGGTTTACACCATGCTATTTACAAGCTGAAAGTTGCTAATAGGATTTAAGAGCTTGAAGGATTTGAGAGGGCTTTGGCATTAATTGTACTTTGTTGCTTGGTGTTTCAGTTACATGTGGATGTGAATGCTTGTTGGGGTAGTCTCTCTTTTGTTCCAAGAAGAAATGGTACAATAATAACATTCCAATTTTTTTTTATTCCATTTCCTTTTTCATAATTTTCTCTCTGATTTTCCTTTACAACTTTGATTAATTAAGTTGATATATTGTGAAAAAAATTCTTGGGTGTGTGATGGACATTCCATAGATACTTTCCTGTACAGTACATGTGTCTGCTATCATATCACTAAATCAGTATGTATAGAGTTTGGTAAGGTCCGTGTGTCAAGTGGTAGCTAAACTTAATCTGAATATTATTAGATGAACTACTTGATGTTGTAGTGTAGCTCAGCAGTATGCTGTGCAAGTCACCAGATTTTTTTTTTTTTTTTTTTTTTTTTTTTAAGATAGAACAGTGCTAATGATATCTGATAATACAAAAAAAAAAATATTAAAAAATTGTGATTCCATGTCTTGTTTGTAAACAGCATATAATACAATGTGATTCAAATCTGTCAAATAATC
>NC_061832.1:5692195-5702195 GCF_019202785.1 Penaeus chinensis
GATGTCAAGCGTATCTGAGAACAAGGCAAGAAACTACTAATTTCCTGTACCAAAAACTACTGACATAAAGATGTGTATGAAAATACTCTTTCATTTGCATCACGACAAAGGAGTGGAATGAAAAAGAAGAAAAAAAAATGTAAATTACACACTACCATATCCAATGAACTTCTACTCAAGTAATGCAAAAACCATCTGAGATGTACTTACAGAGATAAGGGCCAAGAGTTTGATTCCCCACCCAACCCACCCCACCCCACCCCACCCATACATCACATGTAGCTAGAGGGACATTTAATGGCTCTAAAATTATACCAGATGCTGCAGGAATGTATAGCAGAGACACAGTTCTCTGATGTGCAAAACTACTCATGATGATAATTCCATCTAGCCACCTAGAAGTACTTCTGCTTTTAATTATCAAAAGAACATTAGAAATTCACAGATTAACACATGCATATACTCTAGAATGTAAACCATAAATTTTGCCAATAATCTATAAAATAAATAAATAAATAAATAAACATATTCAAAATCCTAATTTTCTGATGCTTAGGTATTACAATTAAGTCATCACACATTCAAATACCAAAAATCATATTAACAAACAAGCTAATACTCCAACATAGTTTCCAACAACCACCAAAACTAAAAACTAAAAAAAAATTGTCTGAAACTCAAAGTTTTTTTTTTTTTTTCCCAAAAGATCAGAGGGTGTTACTATACTGTATCAGCTATTAACACTAGGACGGAGCTACTCAAGGTACATTAGTTATTTGGCATGTGTGAGAGTATCAGGCCCTAGACATTAGATACACGATGAACAATATTTCTATTTATGATCTCTATCTCCCTTTCCTTTCTTTTATGTGTCTTCATTCATACATATATCTCACAACAGCTCATGAACTCTAGCTGATTTCTATTAGCTGGGGAACAAGTGCAATGGAATAAACATGATAACATTCTTTTAAAACCTCAGTGCATACAATGCATCATTTAGCACTAACAGGCACATCAGAGTCAGTGAAGCCCAAGTCCTCTGATAATTTTTTTTTCAAACTAAACCATAACTTCTACTCTTTATTTTGGTCTGCACATCCTCATTCCTATTCCTGATATACTGGAGTAATTTCCTATCTCTGCTTTATAGGAAAGTGCTTATCACTCTAGAACATTTTCCCTGTGTTCCCTATCCAACCTCTGCCCATCATATAGTATGCTGCTTGTATAGTACATATTTAGTGCATTTCTTTCTGGTTTCAATACCATCAGCAATAGTGAGCAAAGACTTTTTCAAGAAAACTAAAGACCTGCTTTGTAAAGAGTACCAAACTAAACAACTTGGCAAATAAGAAGAAATTGATGTGAACTGGTATTTTTCTCTCATTTCTTTATTAGCAGGCCATAATAATAATAATAAAAAAAAAAAAAAACGTGAATGATCGCTTCATGAACTAAAAAAGTAGATGAAAAATTTGAGCAGATACAAAAAAGAATATTTTTTCTTTCCATTCAAATTTCATATTTTGAGGCATCTATGGTTTTCTATCTAGTCTAAAATTCTCAATGTGGCCAACTAACAACAAACTCCAATACACAAATATCTGTAGGATTATCTAGCAGCAATCCAGATTGACTGTATCTGAATGAAAAAAAAAAAATCAACAGTTTGTGCACCCGAACCACAGGAGCTTCGGGAAGGAGCCAGGTTTTAGAGGCATGATGGCAACTAACACAGGTAGAAAATGTACTAGTACTGATAGGCACTTAGCTCATCATTTAACCATAAAGGATACTGAAGAAGAAACCCTACGACCTCCAAGCCCAGTGAAGTGAAAGTATAAGTTATCAATGGTTTACTGAATAAATATAGTTATTAAGTTTCAAATATACTCTTTCATTATTTTTTTAAGGACAATCTGAAACTGATCTTTTATGAAATTATACAAGATTGTGTGTGTGTGGTTTCACTCCTTAAAAGGGAGAAAAATAGGAGAAAAAAGTGTACTGGTATATAATGCAGCTTGCTTTTTCTTTCCTATCCTCTCTCTCTCTCTCTAAAAAGAAAGAGAAAATATGTGTATGTATTCCATTATTATGAATAACAGGATACAACCCACTGTAAAAAGAAAAACAAGAAACACCAATCTAACATAATTTTTGGTCTTATATGAATTCAATATGATGATCAGACCTGTAATAACTATTTCATGCTGTGAAAAATTTTCACACTCATAATCAAATGTATTCCAATAAGTTCCTAATCCTATAAATCACTAATTGTACATTCATATTCAACAACTTACTAAATCGCACACATACAAGAACACAAGTAAATACTTAAATGGAAATAACTGTAATGTCTCACACTTATTGTCCACTTCACTTTGAAGAGGTTAACAGGTGTTTTTTACTCTTATTTTTACTCTTGTTTTTACCTACTTACAGCTTATATCTATTTTCAGTAAGAATCACAAATTTCTCATTGACATTCAATAAATAACAATAATTAAAGAGGTGAAAAAATTGTACATTGTAAATACACCATACCCACAATATACAGTGTACAGAAGAGAGGTGATTTTTAGAAAGTCATATATAACTGTTAACACCACAAATTTTCTTCCTTTTTGATAATACAAATACAATATCAAGTCCGTAGAGTAAAATGGAATAAATTTCCAGTAAAATACCAATAATTCATTCTTCTTGTATGTGTTTCCAAGGCATGATATCTTTGCATAAAATTGTGTGATCATTCTTGCTAAAATTTGAAGGAAAAAAAATCCCAAACATAAACATATATCTATATTTACGAAAATAAAGAAATTAGCAAATAAATAAAAGAAAAGAAAAAAGAAGAGCTGATGATGAAACAAAGTTGCTCTTCCTTTGTTACAGCATCTAAAATAAAGTCCTTTTTTCAGTCTTTTTGTAAATTTTGCCATAAGGGATCAAATTCTTTTCATTTACAATCTCAATGAAGTAAAGGATAACTTCTGTTGCATGTTAACACTGCATAAGAGTCAGTACAAACACAGAGAAATAAACATTTTATAATCACTTTTATAGTTTACATTCACAGCTTAATCACCGGGCTAAGAACCACTGTCAGTACACTGCACATACACATCTCTTTGTCCCATTTCCCATTTCTAGTATTTTAACATAAAAACCTCCATAAATTAAACCTTCTTCCCTGCTTCATTCTAGCGAAGATGAATCATGCAACCAATGAGGGTAATGTTTATGAGAGCTTATGTGACCAACATGATGATAAAGGGGCCTGAAGGATGCTAGAGAATCTGAGGTTCTGAGAAACACACAACACCGGGCAGGAGGACTGGAGGCTGAGTGGTCCTCTGAAATAGCTGAGAGGGGACAAATAAGGTAGATTAGAAATTAAAAACTTTTTTCCTATTTTCTCTTGATCTTTCTCTTTGAATCTGTTTATGAATGGTATATTTCTCAGGAGATACTTGTATCACCAGTTACCATAAACTGTTCTTTTCCAAAAAATCATAATTACAACAAAATCTTTGAACTGAAGAAGAAGAAGTAGAAGAAGAAGAGTGCTAACATGTATCTAAATGTGAAAATTAATCTACGCATGAAGGTTCTTACAAATACAGTATGTATATACACTCAAATTTGCATATTAACTCCTAAAAAGACATTTAAGCCTTATAACACCTTCCATCTTACCTCATCAAGGAAATGAAGCAACACCTGGTAATACCCAGGACACTTCCAGGTTTCATTATGGGAGCCCTGTGTGAACTGCATGAGACGTTTGGCCGGTGATGCACAACAATGGTACAACTCCATCATCATGCGTGGAGGTACCAGTGAGTCTGCCTGGCCTGAGAGGAATAACGTTGGCACAACCACTCTACACATCTTGTATTTTGACAGGTACTGGAAGCCAAGTGGACAGGCGAGACCAGTCATTAGATCTTTTGAATTGCAGCAGCACATGATAGTACTTCTATTAAGAAAATTTCTATGGAAGTCCTAGCTTTTCATTAGAGGTTTTGTTTTTCATTAACATAAATCATCACCCCCCCCCCCAAAAAAAAAAAAAAAAAAAAAAAGAGAGACATGAACATACAACTCCCTGTCCTTTTCCTATTTTGAGCATAAAACCAACCAACACCAATGACAATGATGGTGATTGATGATAAGTGTTTGATAATGTAGAGGAGGACTGCTACTATTGAAAATGTATTGACTAATGACAATGATGACAGCAATGTCAAAAAAAATAAATTATTCCTTACACAACTCTTACCTTATTCTTGTGACACCACTCAGGCAACTTCGCCAGGAACTTAACGTTAGAGAAGAGGACCTTGGCCATGTCCGGGATGGAAGTGAAGGTATTCTCTAGGATCACGGCCGCAACACGACTGCTGATCTCTGACCTACTAACACAATCTACAGCTACAGCACCACCTGGAAAAGGCCAGATGATTCTATTTAGTGCTAATAGCCAAATGACCATAGTGTGTGTTAAACAAAAGGAGCCAATGATTGCAAGTCTTCCATTATCTTAGAATATCTTTAGATTTTTGATTTGTAGTCAAACATAATATATGCATTAATATATTCTAATATCTGTTTAACCCAATGCCGACGGGGAAAATTAATAAAAAATGGGGAAAATGCTGTGCTCATTTTCCATATTTTTGTGAAGTGTGTCTGCAAATAGCTGGCTCTGCTACTGGTTAGCCACAAAGGAGTCAATTAGTAGACCTTGTGATCTTACGTGATTTGAACTGGCGGGAAAAACATATTTTTTACACATACACATACACATACCCATATTCACACACCTACAATCAAAGAAAAGGGTAAACGGGCGGGACAGGCAGTACTCCTAACTGGCTCATTGGTGACAGTACAAGTGTAGCCATCTATGTGTAAAAACAATTAAACAAGTAACTCACAGTGGGCATAGCACGTACGTACACATCATGCCCGTCGGCATTCAGTTAAACAACTATATTGTTAAGGGTACACCCTGGGGGGTAGGTCTACCTGCTCATCTACCTGTGATTTCCTACCTGTTTCTCTTTGTATGTCAGCCTACTTCTGTCTGTGAATCTATCTGTCTATTTACTAGCACATCATCCAATTGACCAAGAAGTCAGTCAGTCTATCAGTCAAATAATCTGTTGGCTTAGCAGTCAATTAACCCCTTGGAACGGGTGACATGACCATCACGTCATGAAAAAATCCGGGTTGAGGGGTGGGCGATGTGAAGATGGAGTCAGGGGAAAATCTGGCTGTAGGCTGGGTGACGCGAACCTGCTGTTATGAATTTTTCGGCTGAAGGCCTGGGAGATGGAAATGACTTGCCACAAATGCCCAAACCTATTGGGAGCTTTATTTTACTCATTTAGCAATTTTGAAGTATTCCCATCAATGTATAAATGTGGAATGTTGTATCCGTAAGCAGTGACTGGAAGAGCGCTGGCTCAATCAAATGGCAAATATGGATATTGGAAAATGCCAAAAAGCTAAAAATGCTTATGATTAAAAAGAGTAAATAACTTAGCAAATAGGAGGCACAGAGTCTTGTCACCACGCACATGTGTTCGGATGTGCATGCCCTACAAGCAGGCACCCAGGGGAGTGGCCGCTCATGTAAACCTAATGCCCGGATTCTTGGTGATTTGATCCAAGGTGTTAACTAACCTCTTAATTAATTAATTAATCATTCACTCATTAAGTGCTCATTAAGTGCTCAACCGGTCAGTACATTGATAAATCAGTTAGTCTATCAATTCAAATACTGATATTCAACTTACCAGTCAATATCAGTTATACACCCAATCAATAATGTAAAAAATTTATCAACCAATCATTACATTCATCCTAGTTTCCCCTACAATATGTATGCCCCCTCCCCCCACAAAAATAATTTACTCTTCAATATCCATACTTACCTAAGGATCTACCAAATATTATAATCTTGTTTTGGTCTATATCAGATCTGGTTTTGAGGTAGTTAATAGCTGCCTGTGCATCTAGGTACAGGCCCTCTTCAGATGGTGAACCTTCACTCAGGCCATAGCCTCGGTACTCTAACAGGAGAAGGTTCACGTGCAGCCATCGATACATTTCATACACGTTGCTTAACCTGCAAGAAGTTGACATTGTTAACTGTTTCTTTTACCCAGTGCCATCAGGAAAATGTAGTGTTCACTGGTGCATTGTTTTATGAAATGTTTCTATACGTAGATGGACTTTTTTTTAAACTAATCTTATCAAAATCAATGCTGATATTATCATTATAGACTTTAGAATTATTTTAATATCATTGACATTATTATTAGCAATGTAACATAAAAGAATACATCTCTTAAAATCAAGAAAAAAGGAAAACAGGTGAGATATATAGTACTACTAACTGGATCACGGGTGACAAAGTAATTCTGGAGCCATATATGAGATTTCTCGAGTCTTCTATGTGTCAAAACAATAAACTAAACTCACAGAAAGAATGGCTTGTCAGTATATGCCATCCCTGGCAGCATTAGATAAATGCTCTTGAGAGAGAGAGAGAGAGAGAGAGAGAGAGAGAGAGAGAGAGAGAGAGAGAGAGAGAGAGAGAGAGAGAGAGAGAGAGAGAGAGAGAGAGAGAAGAGAGATGTGTGTGTGTGTGTGTTTGGGATGTGGGGTGGTGTGTGGTGGGGTGTGTTTTTTGGGGGTTTTTTTTTTTTTGTGTGTGGGTGTTTTTGTTGGTTGTGGGTTGTGTTTTGGGGGTTTTGGGGGTTTGTGTGTTGGTGTTTTTTTGTTGTGTGTGTGTTTTTGTGTGTGTGTGTGTGTGGTTGTGTGTGTTGTGTGGTGTGTGTGTGTGTGGTGGGGGTGTGTGTGTGTGTGGGTGGTGGTTTGTGTGTGTGTGTGGTGTGTGTGTGTGGGGTGGTGTGTGTGTGGTTTGTGTGTGTGTGTGTGTGTGTGTGTGGTGTGTGTGTGTGGGGTGGTGGGTTGTTTGTGTGGTGGGGTGTGTGTGTGTGTGTGTGTGTGTGTGTGTTTGGTGTGTGGTGGTTTTTGGTGTGTGTGGTGGTGGTGTGTGTGTGTGGGTGTTTGTGTGGTGTGTTGTGGAGTGTGTGTGGTGTGTGTGTGTAGGTGTGTAGTGTGTTAGGGTTTTGTGTGTGTAGGTGTGTTTGTGTGTGTGTTGTGTTGTGTGTGTGTGTAGGTGTGTGTTGTGTCGGTGTGTGTGTGTGGTGTGTGGTGTGTGTTGTGTGGTGTGGTGGTGGGTGTGTGTTGTGTGTGTGATGTGTGTGTGTTGTGTGTGTGTGGTTTTGTGTGTGGTGTGTGTAGGTGTGTAGTGTGTGTGTAGTGTGTGTGGTGTGTGTGTGTGTGTGTGTAGGTGTGTGGTGTGTAGGTGTGTGTGTGTAGGTGTGTTGTTTGTGTGTGAGGTGTGTGTGTGTAGGTGTGTGTGTGTGTGTGTAGGTGTAGATGTGTGTGTAGATGTGTGTGTAGGTGTGTGTGTTTAGGTGTGTGTGTAGGTGTGTAGGTGTGTGTGTAGATGTGTGTGTGTGTGAGTGTAGGTGTGTGTGTTGGAGTGTGTGTGTAGGTGTGTGTGTGTAGGAGTGTGTGTGGGTGTGTGTGTAGGTGTGTGGTAGGTGTGGTAGGTGTGTGTGTAGGTGTGTGTGTGTGTAGGTGTGAGTGTAGGTGTGTGTGTGTAGGGATGTGTGTGTAAGTGTGTGTGATAGGTGTGTGTGTAGGTGTGGTGTAGGTGTGTGTGTAGGTGTGTGTGTAGTGTGTGGTAGGTGTGTGTAGGTGTGTGTGTAGGTGTGTGTGTGTGTAGGTGTGTGTGTAGGTGTGTGTGTAGGAGTGTGTGTGTAGGTGTGTGTGTAGTGTCGTGTGTAGGTGTGTGTAGTGTGTGTGTAGGTGTTGTGTGTAGGTGTGTGTGTAGGTGTGTGTGTAGGTGTGTGTGGTGAGAGTGTAGGTGTGTGTGTAGGTGTGTGTGTGTAGTGTGTGTAGGTGTGTGTAGGTGTGTGTGTAGATGTGTGTTAGGTGTGTGTGTAGGTGTGTGTAGGTGTGTGATGTGGTGTGTGTAGGTGTGTGTGTAGGTTGTGTGTAGGTGTGTGTAAGGTGTGTGTAGGTGTGTGTGTAGGTGTGTGTAGGTGTGTGTAGGTGTGTGTAGGGTGTGTGTAGGTAGTGTGTGTGTAGGTGTGTGTGTAGGTGTGTGTGTAGGTGTGTGTAGGTGTGTGTAGGTGTGTGTGTGTAGGAGTGGTGTAGGTGTGTGTGTGTAGGTGTGTGTGTAGGTGTGTGTGTAGGTGTGTGGTGTAGGTGTGTGTGGGGTGTTAGTGTGTGTAGGTGTGTGTAGTGTGTGTGTAGGTGTGTGTGTGGTTTTGTAGGTGTGTGTGTGTTGGGTGTGTGTGGTGAGTGTGTTTAAAATGTGTGTGTATGTTTTGGGTGGGGGTGTGTGTTGTGTGTGAGTGTGTGTGTGTGGTGTGTGTGTGTGGGAGGGGTGTGTGTGTGTGTAGGTGTGTGTGTGTTGGGTGTGTGTGTGTGGTTTGTGTGTGTGTGTAGGTGTGTGTGTTTGGTGTGTGTGTGTGTGTGTAGGTGTGTGTGTGTGGTGTGTGTGGTTTTTGGGTGTGTGTTGTGGTGTGTGTGTTAAGTTGTTTGTGTTGTAAGGTGGTGTGTGTGTGTAGGTTGTGATGTGTAGTGTGTTTTGTGTGTGGTGGGGAATGTTGTAGTGTGTGTGTTGTGTGGTTGTGTTTTTAGGTGGTGTAGGTGTGTGTGGTGTGTGTGGGGGGTGTTGTGGTGTGTGTGTGTGTGGGGTAGGTGTAAATAAAAATATTATTAATAAGGTTTTAAAAAAATTCCCACATGTAAACAACTATTAAGTGTTAGCTTAATAGTCCAGGGTGAGTTGCCAGTTTTTCCTTACCTGAGATTGGAAGCAATATAACTTATCAAAGGGAAAGCATATAGGGAAAATGTAAGGATATCTAGTAACAGACATTATAATTAACATAACCCCCAGCATCTATTTCTAGGGCAAACATAATGGCTCTTAAACAGTACTGGACTAGCATATACCATGAGAAGCCTCATTCTTACATGCATTCATATCTTTTGTGCAACAGGGAGACCGAGACCAACTAATTGCTGTCCATCCATGTTTTTCTCTAATATAGTTGAATGTGTGAATAATTGCTACTGATAAAATTTTTGTAACAATTGGCTTCAGAAAAGAAAGAATAACAATATGATTTACAAAGCACCTCACTTAAGAACAGCTAGCCTATATATAAGAAAAGACAAATATAAATAATAGGCTTTTCATCTAAGCACAAAAACCTATACAATAATAATAATAATAATAATAATAATAATAATAATAAAATAATAATATAATAATAATAATAATAATAATAATAATAATAATAATATTAATAATAATAATCATAATAATAAAAACAAAAAGAGTAACAGATGCACAGTATATATACCTGAGAATGCAATCAGTGTGAGGAGCAAGGCAAGACACCCTCCGTACAGCCAGAACAGGACGAAGATACCCAGCATCACCGCTGCTGAAGTGAACCAAAACTTCCGCATCACTATAAGCACAAGGCCTGCTACAAATTTTATCACAGCAAAGTCTGCCTTCTGCTTCGGGGTCATTTCCTCCTCGCAGTCATGGTTGTGGTGATGGTGGTGGTGTTGGTGGTGCTGGTGGTGGAGGCAGGCTCTTGGACGAGGAGGCGGGTTTGGCGGAAGGCAAGGCTGTCCGCTTTCAACATCACTCGAAGCCATGTTGATGGTCAGGGTTTTTAGTCAAGGAAACTTTAATATATATACATATATATTTGTGTGGAAATATATATTATTATTTTTTCTTTTCTTTTCTGTCTTTGTAATTTTTTCTTCTTCAAAAAGTATTCCTATAGGCCATTGTCTTGTCCTTATCTCTTGACACAATCTACTTTGATCAAATTCCTCCCTAATCTGTATAATGGCTGAATATCTCTGA
>NC_061832.1:5707195-5712195 GCF_019202785.1 Penaeus chinensis
AAGCCGACCGGCGGTGGCGCCCCCTCGTCACTCACCAGTATTTAAGGCCAAGGATGACCCAGGTCACAGGGCTCTCCACCTCCCAGTGGACCCAAGGATAACCCGACAACAGACGAGGAGGACCTCGCAATGGAGTTGTCAGACTCCGACGATGTCTCTGATGTAACTTTCACTGAGTAACATCATGACACACCATCTAAGCATCCTACAGTGGAACATCAATAGCTTCTCTGCAAAACACGCCTTTCTCCAAGCAGTAGTGACATTGTCATGCTCCAGGAGACATTAACAGTGGACACTGTTCGCTTCTCAGGGTATCATGTCTTCACACTGCCACGAACACCTGGCAAGAGAGGCTTGATCACCCTTGTGAGAGCAACAATCCCCTGCTCCGCAATAGCCGATGCATCGCACTGTGGAGACGATGTTGAATCCCTTGCCGTCGAGGTTCACCTGGCCGGGGGGCCCCTCAAACTGTACAACGTGTACAGCCGGCCAGGCTGTAGAAGCTTAGACATCAGCCAGGCCTGTGCTTCTGCTGCACACGACCGAGTGATCATAGGGGGAGACTTCAATGCACACCACCCCATCCTGGCTCCCTGCCGGGCACCGGATGCGGCCGGCTATCACATAGCCGACGTGCTAGAAACATTTCCTGAGAGCGCTCTCCTCAACACCCAAGAGCCAACGCATGTCAGAGGAGGGGTCCTAGACCTCACCCTGGCCACTGCGACTCTGGTGGGGAGGATTGGCTTGCGTGTCGGTGAGACCATCACAAGTGACCATTACGGCACTATAGCTACCCTCATGGATGCTGGCCCAGCCGAAATCCTAAGACCGAATCCAAGATGGTAAACAGACAAGGCCAACTGGCAGGCGTCTCAAAACGCCTTGGCCCTCTGTCTGAGATGCAATGATCCCCCACAAAACGAAAATGTGGAAGTGCTCGAAGCTAGCCTGCTAAACGCCATTAATGAAGCAGCCTCACAGACCATACCCAAAACTCGGCCTGGGTCCAGAAGTCACAAAGACGCCTGGTACTTCAATGACGAGATCAGGGAGGTCAACCACAGAGTGAACATGTGCCGAAAACTATTCCGAAGGCAAAGAACCCCTGACAACTTATCCCTCCTAAGGGAGGCTGTCACGGATGCCAAGGAAACTGCCAACAGTCAGGCAGGAAAAGTGGCTGGAATGGTGTGAGTCCTTCGACCACCAAACCACCCTTTCAGAGCTGTGGCAATGGGTCAAGCGAGCTACCAGCCGCTCAGCCCCGAGGTGCACCCATCACGACCCCCAAGCAGAGGCTAACAGACTGGCGCACGAGTTCTCTGCGAGAACGAGCAGCAACAGTCTGCCAGCCGAGCTGAGGGCAAGACAAGGGCGTCTACAGCCAGACAGACACGCTCAGATCAGAGAAAGGGCAGCCGAACCTGATAACTCAGACGTTATCTTTTCTCTGAGGGAACTAAGGAAAGCCTATAAAACCAGTTCCAACACAGCCCCGGGCTCTGATGGGATCTCGTGCCCCATTATCTCCTACCTAGGACTAGCAGGTGAGCGTGCACTCTTGCAACTCATCAACAAGTCCTGGGAAACTTCCACTCTACCCCAGAGTTGGAAGAGGGCTACCATAGTTCCCGTCCCAAAACCAAAGGAGCCGGGGAAGTACCGCCCCATCTCTCTGCTCAGCTGCCTGGCCAAGACGGCTGAGAGGATGGTACTAAACCGGCTTCAATGGAAAACGGGACCCCCGCACGAACACCTCCACGGGTTCACAAGGGGCATGGGCACAGCACACAGCATAGCCACGCTCTTAAGCACAATCAGCAAGGGCCCAGCTGTGGTGGTATTCCTTGACCTGGAGAAGGCTTTTGAACTGGCAAGTCCACTTGCCATTCAGGAAAGCCAGATCCAGAAGGGAATCAAAGGAAAGCTCTTGACTTGGATAGGTGACTACTTCAGGAACAGGACTGCCAATGTCAAATTCCAGGGTCACCTATCGCAGCACATGCCGCTCGAAAATGGAACGCCACAGGGTGGGGTTCTCAGTCCACCCTATTCAACACTTTAATGTCCTGCATCCTCAACATAAACCTCCCAGTGGGGTGCAAGATCATCTCATATGCAGACGATCTCGCTATCACCTCCACTGGACCACGCAGCCAGAATAAAGCCCAGCGTTGTCTGGACCTCGTGTCAGAGGAGTGTTGTAGGACAGGACTAAAGATCTCTGCAGCCAAATCCAAAGCCATGGCTCTGAGACAGAGAGTTCGAGGCACAAGACTGAAAATCCAGGGAGTGGAATTAGAATGGGTCCAGGACTACCTATACCTTGGGGTAAGGATAGACTGGACCCTCTCCTTCCAGAAGGAGGTTCAGTACCTGGTTGACCGAACCAAAGCAAGACTGTCTGTCATGAGAGCAATGACTGGGAGACGCATAGGAGCCAGACACAAAGTACTAAGATCATTCTATGTACATGTTGTCCGGCCCATTGTGGACTATGCCTAAGTCGCTGTAATTGCCGCAAAGAAAAAGCACACAGACAAATTAGAGACAGTCCAAAATGAAGCTGCCAGGATCATTCTGGGTGCCCCGAGGTGGACGAAGGTCCTCAACCTCCTGATGGAGGCAAACCTTCTCCCCCTGGACTCACGAATCGATCTAATGGCAACACAATTCCTGTCAAAGGTCATCCAGGCTCCCAGGAACACAAGCCTAAGACAAAAATTAGTCAGACGCCTCGAACAAGACAACGAGCTCTTTGCAAACAACTCCTGTCTGTCTCATAAAGCCAGGGTGTTGATACGCCATCAGCTCAAAGAACAGCTTCTTGCTAAGGGCATGGACTCCCCCATCCCCGACTTTGCCGAAGCCCCGCCGTGGGCACTGAGCCTGATAGAGTTCAACATAATGAGCCTGTCAATGAAAAAGAGCCTATACCCCATGCCTAACCTAAAGACAGAAGCCCACAGGGTCGTTGCAGCCATCACTCCTCCGGGAAGTAGAACATACTACACGGATGGATCGGTCGATCCCTTAAGCCACACTGCAGGTGCCGGCTTTGCAGCAAGGGATGCCACGCGATCCATGAGGGTAACAGACAACGCCTCCTCGCTACAGGCAGAGGCAGTTGCAATCATGGGAGCCCTAGGCCACGCGTCCCTAAGGGAAGGACACGTGGTCATACACACAGACTCCAGGGGAGCCATTGACTGTCTTCAGCACAGCTCACCCACAGACAACATCTACCTACTGACCACGATTCTCACAATGGCACAGAGAATTCTTGCTCAGGGTAGAAGAATTATCATCAACTGGGTCCCAAGCCACATCGGCATCAGAGGGAACGAGCTTGCTGACAGACTAGCTGTCGCTGGCAGGGGTATGCCCCCAAATCCCATGACGATAAAACCGAGCCGAAAATTACTTATGGAGAAGTGTGCCTTGGTCGGTCGTACCTTCCTACGGCAGCTCCACAGAGAGAAAACGAGAAACTCCCCCTCGGCCAGCTGGTACTCAGACGCCACAGGCTATGAACCACAGGCACTCTCTGAAGTAAGCAACAGAGGTACCGAAGTCATTCTTCACAGAATGCGCCTAGGTTACCACTGTGAATGGCAGATTATCCCAACAATCGAACGCGATGAAAGGTGCTGCAAGCACTGCGGCGAGTCGAACGCCACACTAGTCCACTACCTAGAAAATTGTGACCATACACAATTCCTGAGACAGGGACCGCCCACAACAGCCGTCGTGCTGGTAAGGAGGCTATGCGAAATGCTTACACCATGGCCGCCACGGTAAGCACCGAGTGTCAGACAACTCAATGAGACAGCTGTAAAAAGCTGACACAGGCCGGGCCATATTTAGAAGGCCCGGGCGAAGCTAGAACTTCGCAAACCATAAAGAAGAAGAAGTCAGGTCATAGAGAGTTCCTGCCCCGCACACGTCCGGTCAAGGTCGGCCGCCCGGGAAGGCTCCGGTCATTCTCGCCAACCGTCCGCCCCTCCACTTGGCTGACCGCGACTACCCGCACTCAACACTATCCAGACCTTGTCGTGTGTTCTATATCTGTGTTGCTTGCACTCTTCTAAATAAAGAGTCAAAGCCACCGTCCTCTTTTACTACTCCTGCTTAACCAATGTTTAAGGCGTCTATATAGAGCTTTTACATTCTGGTAGCAGCGGTGTAGGTGCGTCCTTTTGGCACGCAACATGGACTCACAGTCTCCGAAATCCGCTCGACCATCCCCCCCACGACCTGTCTTCCAATAACCACGTGAGTACACATTTTGGGCCTTTTTCTTTTCTTTTCTCTATCTTCCCCCTAAATGTGTTATGCCGTATGTTCAGTCACGCTCACGTTGGTTTTGTTGGGTTACAGTGCTAATTGACAGCAAATGACACGCTCTCCATTCTTCTGACCTCAGATCACGTTACTGTGTGATCACGGTATGTGGAGTCAAACAATATGAATATCGTTCATTTATTAAGTATTTATGTATTTTTTTCTCGTGATTAGAGAGTTATATCGTTTTAATTGCAGTTGGGTGATCTGACCTCACTTTAACTCTGAGTGATTGAAATGCTGAAATGGCTGTGAGAACAGCTAGCATTTCCTATAAATTGTTTTCTAGAATTGTTCAATATAGGGGTAACGCATAGCATCCGTTACATGTTCATTGGTGACACGTTCTATCGGCGCTAGAGCGGAGCTTGTAACGCGATTTATATACATTTACATTTTTATATAGCGCCAGATATCTTCCCCATATCATAGTGTCAGAGTGCTTGATTACCCTGGGGTTGCGTATATGCCTAATAGATCTGCGATCCGACGTTATTTCGTTTGGCAACTTTTGAGCCGGTGTGACCCACTGTTACGTCCGTTAAATAATGTAGGACTAGGGCTTACGCTAGAATCGTGATTCACTTATTAATCACACCCTGCTCACACTTTAGACGTCCCTGGCATGTTTGGGGTAAATCCCATTG
>NC_061832.1:5724695-5732195 GCF_019202785.1 Penaeus chinensis
GAGGCTAGCCAATCATTAAACAGTACACAGAAATGTGTGCTCCAGAAAATCCTGCATTTGTGGAGTATCCTTCAAAGAGTGCTGACAAGGATATGGTCGATCTCCATGATACCTGCAACTCTGTGCGAGATCCAGCGATGCAGGTTGGAGTGCTGATGCCAGGAGCCAAAGGTCCTCAAGTTATGGATCCTTGCAGAGAAAGGAGACTGTGTACAAGCCATGGGGACCTACAGACATTTCATGGACAGTTTGATTGTACCCGTACATTACACTGAGGCTGAAATTTAAGCTAATTTCATCTCTTTCACCCCAAGTTTACATCAGGGGTGTCCAACAAGAGACATGATGCCAAGTGAGTGCTAAAATCTCATTACCTTTATATGGTTATCACCTGGACCTAACTTTCCTACCCAACTTTACTGGAGATGAATATGATACCCCACTCAAGATGGTGACCATTGCTGCCGGACAATGATAGGCAAAGTCATACTTAATAATCGTGCTGGTACAATGTCCTGTTTCAAATCCCTCCATAGTAGCCGACCATAATGCTGCGAAGAGCAAGGTAGTCACTTGGGATAGATGTCACCTTCACCGGCATTAGCCCAAATAAATAGAGATGCCAAGGGAAATTTCCTTCCCATCAGTAAGCAGTCAGGATTCAGGAGAAACCAACATCCGTTTAGGATGCAGGGGAAACACACCTCTGGTGATTGCCACACTCCCAAGTGCGGTCGCGGCACATTTGCTATTTCAGATGTCTTACAGTGGGCCGTTCCACAAGATTAATTAAGCCAGCCCTTCGTATTCTAAGATTATCACTTACACGTACAGTTTTACACGTACAGTTTTTTTATTGTGTGTTTGTAACGAATGAAAGTCTCCTACGTTTTTACGTCAGCCATAGGAGCGTTTCGTCTCGTCATCTCGCATACTGTATACTAATAAGATTAAATGGGGCTCTCCTTGGGGGTAAATGAGTTTGACGGCCCTGCTGTCTGCTCAGACGCCATTTTATTAAAGGACACGCATTACGAGGTCGTTCGAGATCATGGCTCAAAGCTCTGAGTGTTCTTGAATATTCATTTTCATTTGAAATTTAATGTATATTTTTAGTAATGATTAAAAACATAATACATTTCAGACTCATAATTTGTATTTATTGTGTGTGTGTTTAAAACATAATGTTCGTTAGCAGAATACCATCTGAACGTAAGAGTCGGTTTCATTCTCCTGAACTATTGCTTCATCCACAGATGTCATGGATGAAACTGTTTTCAGCGGCTATAGTAATAGCGGCCTTGCTATACAAAATAAGGGAAAAGTCCATGGCAGAATCACCCTTGCCAGAGCTGGACCCTGATCCTTGGTGGGGACCCGGAGAACGCGAAAAGGGCCGACGATTCCGTCAGGAACTTCAAGATTGCCATTTCTAATCAGGTAGGTTTGACTCGTGAGTTTTATCGGTAGAAGTAGGTATGAGTTAAACGATGTTCTTTTTAATACATAAAAATTGGAATAAAGCAGGTAGAATTTTTTTTTTTTCTTTTTAAGATAGACAAGTAGGGATGAGGTAATGTTTTTCTTCCTAAGTAGTAGATAAATAGATAGATAGATAATTAGATAGGTAGATAGATAGATAGATAATTAGCTAGGTATATAGACGGATAGATAATTAGATAGATAAAGAGATAGATAAATAGATGGGTATTTACTTAGATAGATGTATGAAGAACATAATGACCATGAGTATAGAGAGCTTGATATTTACTGATAAAAAAAATAATGTACATATGTAGATTTGCATTTCTCATCGTTAAAGAAATTACAGCATGACATATCATTCTGTTTATAAAGTAATTCATGAGCAGATCTTTTGTCCATTTATAATCTTGATGATCACTTCATTGGAGATAAGTCATATCATATCTGCATAGTTCTATATTACCATGTCAACCAATTATATCTAATCTTTTTTTTTTTTTCTTTTTCTTTTTTTTAAATGCCATATGGTCCTTGAACTCTTACTCAGTGTATACATTATTAGTGTTAAGCAAACTATCATTTCTGTTAACTGTAATACACAGCCCTCTGTGAGTTTCCCATAAAGATAGATTTTTAAAACTTTTCCTCAGGACCTTGATGATCTGAAGACGCGGCTTGCCATGCCCCTACGCCTCACACCCCCCCTTGAGAATGCCAACTTCACCTACGGGATGAACCAGAATACCCTGAAGGATATCGTGCAGCACTGGCGATTTAAATACGACTGGAGAAAGAGAGAAGCTCTTCTTAATTATTATCCTCATTTCATGTTAGTGATCCTGATATGTTTTTCTATTCATGTGTTTTTGAACTGGAAAAATAAAGAACATTTAAATATGCTAAAAGTATATGACATTATTTCATATTTCATATTCTGTGTGCTTGTGTTTTTATGTGTGAGCATGCAAGTGCATGTGCTTGTGCATATAGTGGTAAGGTTAATCCATTTTTTTTATATTCTATTACAAGTACTTACTTCTCTCTTCCAGGACCAAAATTGAAGGTCTAGATATACACTTCATGCGAGGTAATGCCGAGACAAAGGGTGCTAAGAACATAAAAGTACTGCCACTCCTGCTTATACATGGATGGCCTGGCACCTTTGTGGAGTTTTACGATATCATGCCTCTCCTGACCACACCACAGGAGGATAGCAATGTTGTGTTTGAAGTTATATGTCCTTCCATACCAGGGTATGGATTCTCTCAGGGCTCAGCTAAGCAAGGTAAGATAATACCATCTCATTAACCAAATGATTTTATAACAACCTTGAAATATATAATGATTCTTGATATTTATCAGAACTACCTTTTTTCCATATCTGAGACAAACTTTTATTCCCTTTCAGGTCTAGGCCACTTGGAAACGGCACAAATATTCTTAAAGCTTATGAAGAGGCTGGGATATGACCAATTCTACCTTCAAGGTGGTGACTGGGGCTCAATCATTGCAACAAGTATGGCTACAATGTACCCTGAGAAGTGAGTTCACTGTGACCTAAATATATTACAATTCCTCCCAGTTGGAATTTAAGGGTCTCTCATAGAAATTATTTTTATTTCTGTCTTTATGTATGTAGAGGAAAGCTACAATGACACAGTGATGGTCATTGAGCTTTATTCTGTATATTAATTTCAATGTTTTATTAACTTAATTTATATGATAATCCATAATTATAGATTATAAAGCATCAATCTACTGCTAACAAGATTACCATTTTCCCAACAGTGTGCTGGGTATCCATCTCAACATGTTTGTGGCCAACAGCATAGGGCCTAATTTGAAGCTGATTCTGGGAGCTTTTCTTCCATCAGGCATTGTGGTATCTCATGAAGACCAGGAAAAGCTCTATCCCTTAACAGAAAAGTTGGGCATGTTTGCTCGTGAGACTGGTTATCTTCACCTTCAGGCTACAAAACCAGATACTATCGGTAAGGGAGAGATGGTAAGAAAATAAATGAAAAAAATAAAAATAATAATAATTCTTTCTCTTACTCAGTCTCCTCAGTTTTCACTCTCTCTCCTCTGTTCTGTATGTCACTGTCAGTGTCATCTAAAATGTTCTGATCCATTTATCTTCATCCCTGATTTGACTTTTACTAAGAGGAGACTCCATACTATTGCAGGTGCAGCACTGAATCAAAACCCTGTTAGTTTAGCTGCTTATATCATGGAGAAATTCAGTTCTTGGACTCATAAAGATAATTACAAAGAAGTGGATGGGGGGCTTCTCCACAAACATTTTCCTATTGATATTGACAAGATCTTGGATAATATCTGCATTTATTGGTAAGTACTGTCATTTATATTCAGTTGTTATCCATTATTTAATTAAGCTTGTGGCCATTCATTTTAATATGCTTGAGAAGGGATTAGCAGACATACCTGCTGTTAATCAGATTATTAAGTCATATATAGATTGTGTGTGTGTGTGTGTGTGTGTGTGTGTGTGTGTGTGTGTGTGTGTGTGTGTGTGTGTGTGTGTGTGTGTGTGTGTGTGTGTGTGTGTGTGTGTGTGTGTGTGAGTGTGAGTGTGTGAGTGTGTGAGTGTGTGAGTGTGTGAGTGTGTAAGTTTGTGAGTGTGTGAGAGTGAGAGTGAGAGTGCGTGCACATGTGTGTTTTGTAATGATCATGTAATACTTATAAGAGAGTGCAAATAATGCTGAATAATTGCAGGTTCACTGGTTCCATCACAACAAGCATGCGTTACTATGCTGAAAACTTCAGTCCAAAAAGCATGGCAAACAATCTTGATAGGTAAGAAAAATTTATACTGTATAATACATATAAATATAATTACACAGAATAGTTATGATAGGGTAATTCATATAAAGATTATGATGGTAACATTCTCTTTAACAGCAAATGATTGTAATAATGATTTTTCTATTATAAAAGTGATAATTCCAGTAACTTTCATGATAGTGATGTTTTATGTGAAGAATGAGTTGTAATGATCATTTAAGTAATGACTATTATGGTGATAACTTTAAACATTATTATAATGACACCTTTTATCTGAAAAATGTTTATAGTAATGATAATTATTATGCTGCTAAATTAAAAAATTATTATTATGCTGATAAAATAAAAAATGATTATTATGCTGATAAATTAAAAAATGATTATTATATTGATATATTTAAAAAATATTATAATGATAACTTTCATCTGTTAATTAATTTAATTATTTCATTGTGGTCTATTATCTTTCTTGTAGCAATCCTTGCCGTGTGCCATCGGCCATGTCTGCCTTCCCACATGACCTTTTAAACCAGCCTAAAAACTTTGTTGCTCACAAGTTTTATGATATTGTCAGCTACAGGTCAGTGTTTCTCTTATTGTACTTGTTTATCACAGCCTAGAAACTAGATTATTTCTTTGATTTTTAAATTCTCAGTCTTAGGACAATTTGCATAAAATTCTCCTTCTTAGGACAATTTGCATACATTAAAAAGAAAGATTATAAATAAATGACATACCTGACATGATTATTTTGTCTTAGTTTATGCAACTTTATAATATCTTATAATCTATTTTGTCTTTTTGCATTAGCTTATGTAACTTTATAATATCATATAATCATTGGTAACACTACTAAAAGCATTGGTAATAGTTGTTTGAGATTTTTTGTGATTGTGTAAAAAACAATAATTAGGCACTCATCATTAACCTTATATTTTTCAGTGATCAGTTAGTAGGGGGACATTTTGCAGCCATGGAGCGGCCAAAACTACTCGCTAGAGACTTTCACCAGTTTGTCAACACTGTGGAAACCAGAGATAATTAAACACGCTAAAGTATTTTATCAAAATAAAAAATCATGCTTTTGAAATGTATAAATTTATATGTAACTTTTATAGTCCAACCACAGTAAATTACTTCAGATGTTTACAACAAGTGAAAAGTACAAATGAAGATATTATGTACGAACAAAATAAAGATTACACATTAAAAGAACTAAAAGACATGCTTCAGAAATATGAGAATATTAAAGTGCTCTCTGTTAAGGAAAATGCTTTTTTCTGTTTAAACATTCATTGAATCAGTGGTTTTCAGACTTTATTATATGAAGATACACTGAAGAAATATATTTAACTTCCATGTCACACCAACTCTTTACTCAACCAAATTAGGAAAATACATTTATATATACAGGCCTTTACTTGGGATTGCATATATAAAACTCCACTGTAAATAATGTGTAATTACATTCCTGTATGAGAATAAAACACCTGATATATATAACACATATCCTTGACTGTATTTGTATATCAAAATGAGGGCCACATGATAGGCACATTCATTCTTCAGCACCTAGCTGTCTCTACTGTTTCTCTGTTTTTATGTTAGTGAGTGCTGAGAAACTTACATTAACGAATAAGGAGGTCAAGAACTGGGAAAGAATATTTTTAACCTTTAAAGCAATATGTGACATTTCTTCCACAGTATAAATTTTAAATATTTCAAATAACATTTCAGAGTAGTTGAGTTTTACAGTGGAGTCATTGCAAATATTACATTTTTATGGAAGCCAAATTGTGGTTTATTTGATGGATTGTGAACAATTGGATTTCTCAATCATAATTTTTAGCAGATAGGATTAGTAAAATACTTTTCCAGCCTCCTTGCCAAGCCCTCATGGTGCCCACTGATAAACGGAACATATAATGTGAGCATTTGCAGTCTTTGGAAATACAATTTCAGACTCACATTTACATTCCAGAGCTACATTTTTTTCCTCAGCACATTTGAGAGAGTTCCATGGCATGCAGTTTGAGAACTGCTGCTTAAGATGGACAAGTTATAGTCCAATAATTATGATTATGCTTTATGCTATGGATTTAAAGAATTAAAAACAGTATTAAAGTGGTTCTTGAAATCTGTTTTATTTCCTTGGATTTCCTATATCACAGTCTTTGATATGAAAAAAGTAGTAAAAGAAAAAGAAAAATACTATTTGCATATATTTGTAAATATTTTTTTCTTCTCTATGACTAGTTTGTGAACTTTTAATTTATACTTTCTCTATTTTCACAGGTCTTTTCATATAGATTTACTACAAAAAAATACTATTTTGCATAATGGCACAAAATAAAATACACCGAAATAAATTCTTTCTTCCTGTATTTTCTTTGAAAATTATTGGAGGAACCAGAATTATGATCATAACTTAAGAAAAAAACAGCTATCTTTTCAGTTCAATGTCTTCCTCTTTCCTTCAAAAGACGGAAACAAACCGACTTCAGCAGAATATTGCCAAAGGTTCATAATTATGAAATAAATAAGGCCTAGAACTACTGAATCATGGGGTATGGGTATTTTGCCCTGGTCTATATTTTGCTTTGTCATCAGTAATATAAATGGTCTCTTACAAAGTATTTGAGCCAAACAACTTGACAAAAAAACATATTTTTCCTTTATGTTATTTAACATTTTTTTAGTGTCACTAGCATCAATTCTTTAATAATCAAATCTGATATTCATTATAAATTAATCTTTTAGTAATCTGTTTCAATAAATGAAACAATACTGCAAAGTACACTAAAATCTAGCTCATATTTAACAGTATATAACAGTAAGAGAAAGTGAGAGTGTGAATGAATGAATGAATGAATGATTGAGAGAGAGAGAGAGAGAGAGAGAGAGAGAGAGAGAGAGAGAGAGAGAGAGAGAGAGAGAGAGAGAGAGAGAGAGAGAGAGAGAGAGAGAGAAATTCTATTTCTGATAAAACTATTGTCTATCTGTACAGAACTATGAAGATGGCACTGGTGAATGAAGATGCGTACATATACACATGATTATATCACTTCTGAACAGCCTGCTTCAGGATTTGATTACGTTCCTTGAGAGTTCTGATTAGTTCAAGTTGATGTTCCTCATTTCTTTTCATAATGTTCCTGAAGTCAGTAAAAAAACTCTCCATGACAGAGTTGTTCTTCTTCATCTCACTAA
>NC_061832.1:5757739-5762739 GCF_019202785.1 Penaeus chinensis
GAAGGCCCGGACGAAGTGTTATCCCCCGTCGACATTTTCGGAGGAGTTACGGTAACATACAATTCGAGCCACGACGCACAGTTCGAAACGCGGGTTGCTTCGAGCTTCACGCCTTGCCTCGTGGATTCAAGCTTCTCCTCGACGTCTCTTGCTTCAGGGCCAGTCGTCGAAGGTGGAGTCGAACGCGAGGAGAATGAGTGAGGGTGAAGCTGGCATCTCGGACAGGTGAGGTTTCGACGAGGTAAAGGCATCAATTCAAAAGAATGAATATTATTTCGGGTAGCTTGGAAATTTATTTTTTTCTTTTCTTTTCTTATCACACAACTCTCCCAGGCAATTTTATCACCAGACTCCTAACATGTCTCCTGATCGTCTTCACTCAACGCTTCATGATCCGGCGACATCACGAGACTTCGGAAGAGAAACCGCTCACAGACGCCCCGATGTCCACCAGATGACTTCGTGGGAACCTGCTACTTCGACTTCCCGCAGGAGGCTCACCCTCACCCTGGCGTGCAACCTCGCGTCCTGCTTACTCGCTTGGTCGGGGGTGCGTCTGTGTGTGTGTGTGGGG
Source organism: Penaeus chinensis (assembly GCF_019202785.1). NCBI lineage: Eukaryota > Metazoa > Arthropoda > Malacostraca > Decapoda > Penaeidae > Penaeus > Penaeus chinensis. The sequence continues at coordinate 5,758,314 of NC_061832.1, forward strand.
GCGGTGGGTGGGTGGAGCAGTCCGCGCAGAAAGTAGCGGCACACACAGGAACACGCACAAAGAGAGACACGCACACACGCACGCACAAACAGGGGATGACCTTTTCACAGCTGTGTGATTTCCGCAATTGACACGCAGCTCCGACGGAAGTATTCTTTTTATTACTCTTCACTTTTCGTTTTATTATTATATTATCATCATTATTACTATTATTATTATTATTATTATTATTATTATTATTATTATAACACTTCCTTAAACTTCACGAAACACCCTTAAAAGAGCAGTTTAAAAAAAAAAATTACAAAAGAATTAGATCCAATCACTTCATAACATGAATAAACAGACTCGTATATTTCACATTCCGAAAATTTCAGATCAGAACTCCCACATTTATGCCGAACAGAAATACAAACGTGCCGCTTTTGTCACAGGAAAATAACACTCGGATGGAACAACACTTGATAATGTACACTTAAGAAAAATTAAGTGTAATGCCGATAATCCAGGTGACTAATATCAGTTTCTTGAAGGAAAGGATATGCAGTGTGTAAGTGGCCTCTGCGTTCTGAAAAAAATAGGATGGAAAAAAATTAGTTTTATTAAAAATATGAGTTTCTGTCGGGTCAAATAATGTCGAGTTTAATTAGTGGTTTAAGATAAAAGACTGACATCAGTTATTTTATGTTACATGACTTATATAAAAAAAAAAAAAAAATAGTAATTTGTTTTACGAAGAAAAAACACTCCCTTATTTTTAAATTTCATACTGACAAAAGAAACATCCACTATAACAGGTGCATTAAAATACATTCAACAACCATATATAATTTCATATCCACTTATATGTCCACTTTCCATTGAAATCTGAACCAAGATTCCCTGACCATTTAATCACCTAGAATCCGGCATCTACTAAAATCCGGAAAACCTGTTACACACAGAAATGTCAACTGGAATCCGTAAAAAATCTACTATCCACTGAAATCTCAAACAGATTCAGAAAAATCTGTTACCCACTGGAATCTCAGAGAATAATAATAATAATAAAAAAGATAACCACTGAAATATCTACTAAAATCCGAAAAAGACTGCAGCCCATTAAAAACTCAAAGAGAATCCGAAAAGTCGGTTATCCAGTGAACTCTCATTTCAAATCTGCTATCCACTGAAATCTCAAAAATAAACCTAAATAAAAACAATCAAACCACTGAAATCTCAAAGAGAATCTGAAAAAAACAGTTAACCATCGGCATACATACTGCGAGATCTAATGAAATTTCCACAAGAATCTAATTGTCTTGAGAAAATTCCACGAATATACAATATTCATTACTCACATTCCATGTTCAACGAGCCAGTTTTTGTGTTAATTTTTTTCATCCTTTCTTTTACAAGTAAATTTATTATTGACACTGTCTGCGTTGTTTATTAAGTTGAAGTTACTGATTTTGTATGTTTGTTCAGTAAAATTAGAATTGCAGTGTAATCACAAACATTGGAGAAACAAAAATATAACAGTTATTCACGTAAATCTATACAGCACTGACATGTCAAAATCTGTATCATAATAAAACAACCTTTTAGTTATAATTATATCTCAGATACATTTGCCAGCTGTGTATATAGACATCTATTATATCTGATAATATTTGGAAATGAAACAACGAAGGGAATAAAAGGAAAACACACCAATCTGCTAAAGATATTCTCGTTAATTTGATTCTTGAGGCCCTTCTCGGAAATATAGATATAACAAATAGGCCTTCGTCATGTTCGCGTGCTGTGTTCTCATCTTTGTTCTATCTACAGTTTGTTTAGGGGGGATCCTTCGCGTGAATGTGTGTGTGTGTGTGTGTGTGTGTGTGTGTGTGTGTGTGTGGGTGTGTGTGTGGGTGTGTGTGTGTGTGGGTGTGTGTGTGGCTGGTACAGCACGTTTGGTTATATTACAAAAGGGTGTGGCATTATCCTAATATATCGTAGGTAATATCAATCGTCTCCGACATTTCACGCGAAAAATATGCCCTGAACATTTTACATATATTTGCAACACTGATTAAATGAGAGTCATAACTTTTAAATTATTGATTGAAATGAAATATATCTAATTCTTACTTCCTAAACATCATTAATACGAATACTAATAATACTAGAAAAAAACTCTGGAGAACAGCCACGCAATTTATGTAGCGCTAGTCCTTAAGTAAATAAAAATGTCTTCAACACTGCAATATTCAGAATGCGCCAAATAGCATGAGGACGCTTCTATCTTATCACCCTTCTACGAAACATAGAGTTAATAAAGAATAGGAATAGATAGCATGAACATAATAAAAGACAGCAATACGTTGCATAGAGATAATGAAAGATAGAAATACATAGCACGAAGATAAAAAAAAAAGACGATATCCTTGAGGTATGTGCTGACCGTCATGAGCGGGGCGGGGGGGTGGGGGGGGGGCGTAATGAGACAAATGTTCGATGAGGATGACGCAGTATTATCACTTGTTTTCATTAATACGTTTAAGCCAATCAATTGAAAAAGAGGTATTCATAATATCCGAATCAAATGCTCCACCTCTGCCCCCTATTTCTGATAATTCGCACAGTGTATTATCGACAGACTGTTCATGGAATGTCGAAAATGGGAACAGAGAGGCCAGGATCATGAGCTGGCGCGAAAACATACCATGATCCATTTACCTTGTTTTAACCGAGGATGTCAGTTCACCAATCAAAAAAAAAAAAAAAAAAAATAGTCATAACGACCAACGTCTAACAATTGATACGTTGATAATCGAACAAGCGAAAGAAAATTACTAGATAAAAACAAATATAAATAAGGTGGGACACAGACCTCTTATTGCCTACTTTCCAGATGCGCTTCCTAGATTTTAAAAGCTAAAGTTAGAGACAGAACTGACAACTGGCTAACGGAACTTAAACAAAGAAGATAATTAAACACAAAAAGCACGAGACACATATAACGGCCCATGCAATCTATAGGGCATTCATCCCGGACTTCAACTTTCATAAACCTTCCTGATGACCAGTCATCGGACAGAAGGCCCACAGCAAGAGGAAGTCATAAGGAATATGCTCATCCCAACTTTGTCCCTCCGCCTCTATGTCTGTCTGTCTGACGGTTTGTTTATCTGTCTCTCTCTCTCTCTCTCTCTCTCTCCTCTCTCTCTCACTCACTCTCTCTCTCTCTCTCTCTCTCTCTCCCTCCCCCCCCCCTCTCTCTCTCTCTCTCTCTCTCTCTCTCTCTCTCTCTCTCTCTCTCTCTCTCTCTCTCTCTCTCTTTCTCTCTGTCTCTTTGACTCTTTCTCTCTCTCTCTCTCTCTCTCTCTCTCTCTCTCTCTCTCTCTCTCTCTCTCTCTCTCTCTCTCTCTCTCTCTCTCTCTCTCTCTCTCTCTCTCTCTCTCTCTCTCTCTCTCTCTCTCCTCTCTCTCTCTCTCTCTCTCTCTCTCTCTCTCTCTCTCTCTCTCTCTCTCTCTCTCTCTCTCTCTCTCCCTCTCTCTCTCTCTCCCAAAAAACAAGGCTCATGAGAGACATAATGTCATTACCTCCAAGTGGAATGAATATCACAGACACAAGCACATACAGAACAGCAAAAATCTATAAAGGAAACATCAGCTCAAACAGATCACATTGTTCGTTAACATGCATATGAGAAACGGACTTGTCTAAATACCTCATAAAACACCACACCTAGCATGTTTATTTGTATAAACCATTAACCATAAACCACTACAGCAAGTAGATGTACGAGAATACGGATCACTGAACTGGTCAACTAGTTATCAATCAATACCATGGACCTCACTCTTGACCAAATGGAATTCACCGATGCTATAACCATACGATAGATTTACCAACCGGGTGTCAATGTGGCTCTTCCTTTGATGCTGTTTATGCAAGGAAGTACAAGAAAATAAGGTTTTATACTCGCCATAATAAAGAGACTGATGTCACAACCAAAATAGAGCTAGAAATTGTCACGACGTTACAGTAGAACAACTCAGAATTGCCACTGGGAGGCGAAATATCGAGCTATCTACAGCTAACAAATCAAATGAGGCAAGAGTTACCCAGAATGCTTGAGGATTCTGGACGCGAAGGCAGAGAACCTTTCTCGACATTTGGATTTTCGAACCACTGTAATCGCTGTTCCGCTAGGGTTCAACAATAAGGAATATCAATATAAAGAAAAAAGTCCAAAATAGCGCTAGTCACAAGAGCTCCACGAGGAATGTGCCCTACGGTCTACGGTCTTCCTGTAAAAGGTCATGTCTCATTTATAAGCGACAAACCAGGAGCTACAGGCCTATGCTTCTCCTATCTACATTAGAGGCAATCGGTCATTAAGTCACGACTGCCTCTCATGACAGAACAGACTACAAACTAGCGGTCGCCGAGTAGA